>NC_042997.1:157758537-157903537 GCF_006345805.1 Octopus sinensis | reverse complement strand
ATACATAATTATAATCAGCGGCCAGCTAAGTGCCTGGCCGCGTACTGAATTAGAAATAGACGCTAATGTCATTTCAACTACCATAAGAACCTCCGAGAAAATAATACACTTTTATATGTAGGTAAGACGAAAAATGATGAATCCACAACGACTTAGGTTAACCACAGACGCGTTTCGAAGTTAAAGTAAATTATATTTACCTATTATTCTCCTCAGTGTGGTACTCCAAGTTATAAATTTGCGAGTGTTAGGATTAAATATGTACGTGCTCAAGCGTCATCGCATAACTAATATTCAACCGCACTCCCAAAAATATACAGCCAAATGTGATACAAGATGAGGCATATATATATAGATATATATAGATATATATAATAAATATATATATAAATATATATATATATATATATTATATATTATTATGTGAAATAGAAAGATGAATAATCTTGTAGTGGATTAATCAAAAGTTTAACCGATACCTTAGTAGCAAAAATCACAGCAGTGAACAGCACGGTTGGAGGTACAACCATCTGGCGTTGCAACCGTGCGTTGGTGCGGATAATTGAAATTAAAACATTATTGGTGAATTGAAGAAAGGAGCTGAACGCAGATTGAACAGAAATCGTTTTATTTCATTCTACACGTGTTTCGAAAGGCACAAATTACCAAAATCCGATTGAATAATGGACCATATTGTGTCTTTCTCTTCAGGATTTCCTTTTTTCTTCCTGAAGAGAAAGACACAATATGGTCCCATTATTCAATCGGATTTTGGTAATTTGTGCCTTTCGAAACACGTGTAGAATGAAATAAAACGATTTCTGTTCAATCTGCGTTCAGCTCCATTTCTTCAATTCACCAATAATATATATATATATATATATATATATATATATTATATATATATATATATATATATATATAATATATATTATATATATACATCTGTATATTCAAAGGGCAAGACCACTAGGTACTCCGCCGTATGCTAGAAATAGATCATCAATGATCAAACTACAAAGAAAAGATGTTCTCTAGGGAAAATTCGCGGACACCAGAACAATTAGGCGGGCAAGAGAGATGAAAATTATATAAAAAATCAGAATTACTCACAGACCGGCGGTTTCGTCTATTAACAAATGAATTACTTATATAAGCCAATTGTCCGTAGACTCGTCAGTGCGATCGTTCCACAGGTAATGTATTTGTAAAACTAACCACCAGCTTTTATATATATACACAAATATATATATATTATATATTATATATATAATATATATATTATATATATATATATATTATATTATAGATATATATATATATATATATATATATATGTATAGTATATATTTCTTTTTAACGGTATAATTCGGCAGTAGATAAAGCTATAAATTATATCGTGTCGAGCTCTGTGGCACTGTGCTAAAACCCCCTTGGGTGGATGAAATCGATGTCTGCCCTATCTCGAAAGGATAAAGTTAAAATGACTTCATCAGGATTTGAACGCGGAACGTAAAGAGCCAAAATATGTAAGAAGCCGGAGTAATATGTATACTAGATCAATATTTTCTTATGCAAATATACAGAAAATATTTTCTACAAATATAGAATTATCTTTTATTTTCCCATTGTCAGTTCACTCAGGGCGAATGTAACCTATGCTCCGAATTAAAAGAGATAAACAGAAGGAGGGAAAAAGAAAGAGGAGATTGAAATAAAGGGAGAAGAGACAGAGAGAAACCAAGAGTGGAGTTTTAGCGAAATAAGCTCCCCATTGTTTCGTAACCATATTGTTGTTTATAATGGAAGTTACAGTAACCTTAAAATAGCCAATAATTGGAAAGTTATATTTTTGACATATGGAAAGCTACTTATAATGTTATTCATAGTTTTTATTGTTTAGAGTGTTTTGTCAATTTTCTTTCGGAATTGAAATATGTATCATAATTGATTCTGGGAGCTAACTGGTATTGAGTTGACTACACGATATCACACACACACACACACCACACACACACACACATACGCATGCACACACATACGCACGCACACACGCACACACACTCACACACACATGTTTACGTAATGTCTTATAATCTTTTCTACTCTATACACAAGTGCTACTCTATGCACAAGGACCGAAATTTTGGAGGAGGAGGAGGAGGAGGAGGAGGAGGAGACCAGTCGATTAGATCGACTCCAGTACGCAACTGGTATTTAATTAATAGACCACGAAAGAATGAAAAGCAATGTAGAACTCGGTGGAATTTTAACTCAGAACGTAAAGACAGACGAAATACTGCTGAGCATTTCGACCGGCGTACAAGCGTATCTGCCAGCCTTTACATAATGTCTTATATTACATGCAAGCAGCCGTATGTGCGTGTGTGTGTGTATGTGTTTTATCTTTTACTTGCTTCAATCATTAGACTGCGACCACGTTGGGACAAGGGCACTGGAGCACTGACTAGGAGGATTTTAATCGAAAGAATGGCGCCAATACTTTTTGAAGACTGCTACTTAAACATCTTACTATTGGAGTAAGAATAATTTGCATGTTGTTCGCAGCACTTTTTACTGTAGGCACCACTAAAAGGAACAACATTATCGTTAAAAGCACGAAATTGTTATGATGTGGGGACGCTAACTTATGATGGAAGAATATGTTCACCTCTTGTGTATCAATTTCCTATGAGTTCCTTTGCCGTCCTTAAGTGCAATTTTTGAAATACACACACACACACACACACACATATATATATATGCATGCGATTAATATAAACAGAATATAAATTTTCAATATTTCACCAAAAAGGAGAATTATAACACTTTCAATTTTTATTGGATTGAATTTGGTCTGGTGAATTTGTGAGCAAGTGGAAACCTTTATCTTCTACCGCACAAAATACTTCGAATAATGTAGATGCTTTGGAAATATTTTTCAATCTATCACTAAGTATTTATAGCTGTCTCGACCTAAAAGTCCGTATCAATTTTTAAAATATCTTGTCATCGTTCTTATTTGCGGAATCATGGGATTATCTTAACAGAGAAAGGAGAAGGTAAAGCCTGATGTGAGGAGCGAAGAGTAATGTGGCGTTTGCTCATTTGGTTGGCTTGGTAGGGCTTTGACTGTAGGTGTGTTTGCGATTCATATTGGTATTTTATGGTATGCTGGTGGTCAGTTGTGGTGTACTGTGTTGATGGCTTGCTAGTATGGTGAGTGGTCTTGTACACCAAGTAGTTATAGTTGCACCAGTTGTGTTGTACTCCAAACTATAAACGGTTTCCATTAAAATAAATCATGTTACTAAAATGTCATCAATAATGTATCTAAAAACACGAGATGATATCAAGATGGCTGTCAGTAAATTAGAGGAAGCTCTCGTGTATCGAATGACCTGCAACCACTCTTGTCACCCGAACAATATCAATTGCTGAAAGGATCTTTGGAGAATGATCTTCAGTAAAAGACCAAAATTCTTGGAGGAAGCCACCTCAGATATGACCAAAAAACGCAAGCATATTTACTCGCTCTTTTGCTTCCAGTTGTACATCAATGCATCATAACTATTGCTTTCTTTGTTTATTAAATTCAAGCTCGTGCATAACAAATTAATAATGGAAGAATTTTTGACGGCGTTTGACGTCTTGCAAAACGTTGCAGGGGTGGATTTTCAAACGACTTATATTACATATAAGTTCACAACGCACCTTGATTGTTTGCGAATCATAGCTATAAGATCTACTTCAAAAGGAATGATGATGGCGGTGTAATTTTGGGGTGATTACGAAGATATTGTTGACGACAATGAAAATAAGGATAATGATGGAAATAGCGACTTCCATCTCCGTTAACGATAAAGACGATAATGATAATTTACGATCTTGATAAAGGTTGATTGTAGGATGAACATAATGCCGGTATGGTGGTGGAGGTGGTTGTAGCGGCGGTGGTGATTTTGCTGGTGGTGCCGATGCTAGTGTGGACGGTAAGCAGATTTTAAATCGGCGTGCTTGAAAACGGTTGAGTGAATGTCAAGGTTAACACAATACGATGCCACTCCTAGTGTTTGTGATATTGATAACGATGATGAGGATGGCGATGGTGATGATGAGGATGAAGATGATGATGAAGATAGTGATAATGATGATGATGATGATGATGATGATGATGATGATGATGATGATGATGATGATGATGATGATGATAATTAAATATAACTATAATAATGAGAAATAAGGAAGAATCATTATTAGCAGCATAACCACCACCAAAATTATCGTCATAAGGTGCTGGTGGTGGTGCTGGTAATGATGACTATTATTTTGATGATCATCATTAGAAGTTGAATGCGATAACTGTGAAGATGATCAAAGCAATGGTGATGGTGATGATGATGACGATGATAACGATGATGACGACGACGATGAAGAGGGGGAGGAGGAGGAACAAGAGAATTGTTGTGATAATGGAAGCTCGTGGTGGCGGTGGTGGCGGCGGCAGTGGAGCTGGTTCTGGCGCCGTGTTCTATTGCATTGATCGATATTAACCGGAGAATGATAGGAAGTCTAATAATATAAACACTGATATAAGAGTTAATTGCTTCTCAGGATATTCCATCCCAACAGACATAAATATTGGTTCCATCGCATTGACACTGAAAATCAACTTTCACTTTCTCTATCTCTTCATCCTTTTGCCTTGTTAACAACCTTCTGCTTTATATCAATGAAATAAAGAGTTCGGAAAATAGAAAAACCAGATATACGCTTGAGTGAACTTCCTGTAAAAGACAATCGGGTGTAGTCATGCGAAAAATTACCTGCACGATTTAATTTTCTTTGCATTGAGTGTGATCTAGGCAACGTTAGTGGTCCGAAGCTGAAGGAGAAGGATGGTGCAGTTTACAGCACATAAACGTGAAAACCACCTTCAAAGCAAAAGCTACCACTATATCAATGAAAATGAGTGTACTTGACGGGCTAAGAAAACTACGACATATGTATATAGGAATGTATATAGCTTTATATGCATATATTTGATTGTAAACATTTGTGCGAATGTATGTATGTATGTCTACATGTACATGGGATTGTATGCATATACTCACATAACGTCATATATAGTGAAATAAGTGTACGCTTGTGTTCCTACATGTGTGTGTCTGTGTGTGTATGTATGTATGTATTTATATATGTATATGTGTATGTATACACATACACACTCACACATATATATATACATATATACCCACGTATGCATATGTGTGTATGTTTGTGCGTATATATATATATATGTATATATATATATATATATATATATATATATATATATGCATATGCGTATGTGTACATGTATACATGTATGTCTGTCTGTCTGTCTGTCTGTATGTATGTATGTATGTATGTATGTATGTATGTATGTATGTATGTATGTATGTATGTATGTATGTACAGAGGGTGTCCATAAATTACCTTTCCAATTTAAAAAATTCAGACAAAAGCTAATAGATTCCTGGTAGAGCCCACGTGGGAATGTTCTGATGTTTCTAATAAAACTTTGTTTGCGTATGTTTTCCAATAATATTTGCTGTGTTATCTTGTCTTTTCTTCTCATTTTTTAAATTATAGACACCCAATACATACATACATACATACATACATACATACATACATACATACATACATACATACATACATACATATATATAATGATTTCAAACTTTGGCACAAAGCCAGCAATTTCGGCGGGAGAGGGGTAAGACGATTACATCGACCCCTCTGTTCAAATGGTACTTAATGTATTGACCCCGAAAGGGTGACGGGCAAAGTTGACATCGGCGGAATTTTGACTCAGGTCGTAAAAACAGACGGGGTACCACAGCATAGTACCAAATATCTGAACATTGCCATCAGGACCAGATACATCAACAGCTTGGGTTTCAAAGGCCCACACCCACTGAATATCCTCCTATAAAGCCTGAGTTACCTGCATGAGGTGGATGTAGACGTGTTAAAAAGAAATTGGCTCTCCTCCTGTCAAGAGTTCCGATGAAACTACCTCGCAGCAAGAACCGAAGATGGGGGCGGCAACATTAAACTCCTACATTCAGCGAATTCCTGATATCAGACGCGGTTTTAAATAATGTAAGTGTAGCAAAGCTAACGGCGGTACCCCCAGCATGGGCACAGCTCTCGAGCTGAAACTAGAAAAGAAGAAACTAAAGGAAAAATCAAAACATACGATATCGCTGTGAGAGCATTTAATCTATAATCTAAACATAGTACGGAGTAGTTATACTACATAGGTAAATTCTCTTACAGCTGTTTCAAGAATAGCTAAGCATGCGAATCATATATCATTAAGTAAAAATTTCTACGTCAGCTAGGCATAACTTCGTCGGAGAGAAAGCAGTAAGGAATATTCTTAATTCAGGATATCATTAGTTACCCTTCATTGAGGGAGCGTCCAAATTAAAATACGATATTGGTTGGTAGATTTATGATCAAAAGATTAAGGAGATCCATAGTAAAAGATAGTGTAAGGAAGTCCATTGTTGATTTATCACAGAAAATTCATGCTAACAGATTGCAGAGGTTCTTAGTTGCATCGTTGAAAACAAACTGAGGTAGGTATGAGTCGAAGGCCTCCAGATACTGTAGGACTATGAAGGAGAGCTAAACTTGTAAATGCATAAGGGTAGATAGAGACTAGTTTATAGTGAGAGCGTATATAACAAAGTAGTTAAGGGAATATTAATTGACACTAATATATATATCTATAAACTCATACATATATATATACATATGTATATACACGCCCCCACACACATGCACACACCTGCGCATACACACACCTGCGCATACACACACGCGCACACACACATACGCACACACACGCATATACACACAGTCATAGAAGATGTATACTGAGGGATAAGTAAGCAGGGAAGTCCGTTGATAAGGAATGATGAAGTCCAGATAGGATGCAAAGGACCAAATTATATTGTCGACACACTAGTGTGGGCGAGGTTTATTGGATGGCCAGACGGGGTGGGAGATGGAGTAAATGTCGAAGAATTGTACATAACATAAGATAAATGGATTTTTCAAATTATAGCCCATCGGTACAACGAATATGATATAGAGAGTGTTGCGGGAAGAGTTAAACTTCAACTGGCTATAGAGGCAATGGCTATAGAAGTCTGTAATTTTATTAGCACTGGAGGTGCAAGTTTATTGGGTCTAAATAAATAAATAAATAAATTATATGTGTGTGTGTGTGTGTATGTAAGTATATGTATATATGTGTGTGTGTGTGTGTGTGTGTGTGTGTGTGTGTGTGTGTGTGGAGCCGCGTGGTTTAGTGGTTAGGGTATAATCATCAGGATCGTAAGATTGTGGTTTCGATTCCTGGACCGGGCGATGCGTTGTGTTCTTGAGCAAAACACTTCATTTCACGTTGCTCCAGTCCACTCAGCTGGCAAAAATGAGTAACGCTGCGATGGACTGGCGTCCCGTCCGGCTGGGAAACACATACGCCAGAGAAACCGGGCCCATGAGCCTGGCTAGTCTTTAAAAGGGCGCATTTATTATATATATATATATATATACGTTTATATATTTGTTTTGCAAGATTCTTGATGTGAAGTCGTGTGTTGAAACAGATGTTGTTGTATTTAGGAATGGTCATGTTGCCAGTTTAACCAATAAAAACACACGCACTATATATTTGGTGTTAATTTGCTTCGGCTTTACTTATTTTTTAGATTAATCTTAATCTTATTTCGGCCAGAGTTCTTTCGTCACACTTCTGTGACCTCACCAGTGGTCTTTTGCTTTCCTCTTTCTTATTTGTGTGTCTCTCCTTACTGACGGTCAGCCATTTTTATTTTGTATTCCTATTGTATGTGTCTTTATTTGCGCATGCGTATACCCCTATGTGTGTCTATGTTTGGTTAGTGTGTATGGGGGGAAGTGCCTGTAATATTTGTATCTCCTGTTTATACACGTTCGTGTAATTTGTTTTTGATTATTTTGCTCATGTGTTTGCACCTACTTATTATTATCATTATTATTATTATTATTATTATTATTATTATTATTATTATTATTATTTATTATTATTATTATTATTATTATTATTATTATTATTTGTATTTAGTTAAATTAATTCTATTTTTGTTAATGTATATAGTTATTTACTTCCATTTGTTTATCTGTGTATTTTATTATGATTTTAGTTTTGTTTATAATGTTATCAGTTTATGGGGATCTTATTCTGTCATATGTTGTGGTGTGTTGTGAGATGTGTGCTAGTGTTCCATTCCAGTTTCCTATTCTGGTTAGGTTTATCTTCTATTATGTATGTAGCTTCTGTAATTTTGTCTAACTGCTGAAGGGTCGTTCCTTATATATATATATATTATATATATATATATAATATATATATATATACGTTTATATATTTGTTTTGCAAGATTCTTGATGTGAAGTCGTGTGTTGAAACAGATGTTGTTGTATTTAGGAATGGTCATGTTGCCAGTTTAACCAATAAAAACACACGCACTATATATTTGGTGTTAATTTGCTTCGGCTTTACTTATTTTTTAGATTAATCTTAATCTTATTTCGGCCAGAGTTCTTTCGTCACACTTCTGTGACCTCACCAGTGGTCTTTTGCTTTCCTCTTTCTTATTTGTGTGTCTCTCCTTACTGACGGTCAGCCATTTTTATTTTGTATTCCTATTGTATGTCTTTATTTGCGCATGCGTATACCCCTATGTGTGTCTATGTTTGGTTAGTGTGTATGGGGGGGAAGTGCCTGTAATATTTGTATCTCCTGTTTATACACGTTCGTGTAATTTGTTTTTGATTATTTTGCTCATGTGTTTGCACCTACTTATTATTATCATTATTATTATTATTATTATTATTATTATTATTATTATTATTATTATTATTATTATTATTATTATTATTATTATTATTATTTGTATTTAGTTAAATTAATTCTATTTTTGTTAATGTATATAGTTATTTACTTCCATTTGTTTATCTGTGTATTTTATTATGATTTTAGTTTTGTTTATAATGTTATCAGTTTATGGGGATCTTATTCTGTCATATGTTGTGGTGTGTTGTGAGATGTGTGCTAGTGTTCCATTCCAGTTTCCTATTCTGGTTAGGTTTATCTTCTATTATGTATGTAGCTTCTGTAATTTTGTCTAACTGCTGAAGGGTCGTTCCTTATATATATATATATATATATATATATTATATATATATATATAAAGAGAGATAGCGAGGAGTGTGTGTGTGTTTGTATGTGTGTGTGCGTGTAGAAGAACGTTAAAGCAAGCATGTTAAGGTAGATATATTGATAATATCATAAGAGATAGATACGGAGTAATGCTCAGGTGCGAATGAGTATCTGTTCGTATGTTCGTGCATATGTAAATGTGTGTTAATGAATTGGGCGAGGGATGTTATAGATTTATTGTAATTGCCCTTATTATCCTTCACTCAGCTAGCCCTTCAAATAATATGCATGCATTCCGACAAAATCCTATATATTTATTCAAATTGTCATAGTTCATTTTCACACATTCTTACACATACACTGACACGCACACACTCACACACATGTGTGACATATGTGTGTATGTGTTTGAGATTTTTTTTTACTTGTAACCCTGGTACTTTTAAACTGTGCGGTTGTCTTCTTTATAACGCTTACGTGAATGCTTATCGTAGACGTGCACGTGGAAAAGAGGCTCATGGCACAAAAGCCCTAGTTAGTTTCTATCTTCACCATAAATGTATGTTGTTAGTTAAGTTTTTAAAATATATTGTATATTGTAATAGAATACACGCAAACAACACTTCTTTTTCTGTCGCTGATTATATTAATAAGAACAATTACTGCTCTCATGTCTCCAGATCTTAACTGATTGGAAGTGTTATCGCTTACATGTTTTGTCTTGGTATAAGAGATGGGCTACAGCAAATATTCTGCTCAATACCACAGATTTGCTTGTCAGTTGTTTAACCTTAACCAGTTGAGCATGTCCCCTGGTGGTTAACTATATGTGCATCTCTGATCACGAGCAGAAATAGTGGGTGAACATCATAGCCATGTATTGAGAGGAATACTTTGGGGTTTGATTTATTCACCTTTGGAAACATGGGTGCTTCGTTCAACATCCGTAAACAACTCTTATTCAAGGATCTTTTGAGCGAGATGGGTTACTCGACCTGTAGAAAATTCTAACTGGACTCACCTCTGCAAGTTCATGCGCTGTTCATCTTGATATAAGATCACCATGTCGCACCCATATGGTTGTGATGCATGTGCCTGTTGCACCCTCACCAGACGGATAGTGTTGATGGGTAATTTGGGCTATATTTGTACCCCAGTGTAACTTTGATGGAATGCACTGCTTTCTCCTTCAATAATAATAATAATTACAACAACATCAACAACAACAACAATAGTAATAATAATAATGATAATAATAATAATAATAATAATAATAATAATAATAATAATAATAATAATAATAATAATAATTGTAACGGCAATGATGGCCGTCTCCCCACGAGCCAATCAAAGCTAAAAAAATGATAACATTATCGTAGCACCAAAATGTTTTTGGAAACTAAAAGGAAAACTAAATCAGTATACCAAATCGCTTGTCCTATGGTTAATCTGGAAGCGCGTCCCCCAGGGAAGAGCCAGCCTGGGATCGAAATTCATCAACTGGCACAAACTCTTCTCCGAATACGGACATGGATGGTCACTTGAACGGGAAATCCCTCAACTCACCACCACAACCACCACAGAAAGAAAAATGTAAGCGGAACAAATGGACCCGAGAAGAGTATAAAGAAGTAATATACGCTTATTACTATGCATTAGGTAGGCCATCTCAAGAGAGACACACCGCAAACTCTTACAGTATATGGAGAACACGGAATCAAGACAGTAGGCCCTATTTGGACGAGAACAAATTAGCAAATGTGAGGAGGGATATCTTTAGAAATAACAGACTCACAGACAGTGAAATAAGTGCGATCAAGCACGCAACGGAAAATGACATAAATATAAGACACAAAGGAAATGAAGAATCAGATGAACAGTATAGCCCGCCACGAGGCTTAATTGAAAGACTGCCATCTGACCAAAGTACGCAAAGGCCTGAAGATACAAGAATTCTATTGTACCTGTTAAAGATAGCCAGGAAAACGAAAAAACAACAGTAACTGAAGATCTCGCATTTGCTGAAGAACACAGAGAGTCTATGGCAGAAATGAGGCAGAAAATCCTGAATACGCTTGAAGTTGTAAGACATACAAGTATGAATGATAGAGAACCGCTTCATAAACTCTCAAATACAAACCAAAATAAAAAACAAATCCAAATTGGCAACTATGTAACAAATGAAATAATACGAGAATTAAAACCTGATTTTACTGAGTTAAATGAAATTATTTACGCTTCTGCTAGGGCAATTGAAACCAGCTGTATGCCCCCGAAAAAACAAAGAAAACAAAACCTGGGAAGAAATCAAACCTGGAGAAGTAAAATTGAAAAAGAGATTGAATTTATGAGAGGGGAAATATCAATATTAAATGAACTAATATGTGGAAATGATGTATGATCCAGAACAGGAAGAAAGATGAAGAGAAAATTTGGATCCTCACCAAGAGAAGAACTGATATCAATAAAAGAAACGCTGAAACAAAAAGTCCAAGCAAAAGCCCAAAGAATACGAAGATTTGAGAAGAGAAACAAGTTTTACAAGCAAAATAAGCTGTTCACATCCAATGCCAAAAAATTCTACAGAGAAATAGGGAAGGAGAAAGTAACCGTTAAAGACCCCCCTCCCCTGGAAGAAGTTCAAAACTTTTGGGAAAGGATTTGGAGTGACAAGAAGACGTACAACATAAATGCAGACTGGATTATACAAACTGAAGGATCCTACCAAAATTTACAACAACAAGCATGGGAAGACATCACAATAGCAGACCTAAGAAAGGCACTCACGAAGGCCCATAATTGGAAATCCCCCGGTAAAGATAGGGTGCCGAATTTCTGGCTCGCATCGCTCCCGTGCGCACACGGTAAGCTAGTTCAGCTGCTCAATGGAATTTTGAGAGACCCAAAGAAAACACCTGAATGGTGAGCAAGTGGGATTACTTACCTACTCCCAAAGAATAACGAAACCAACCTTCCAAAAAACTATCGGCCTATAACTTGTCTATCCACCACGTATAAAATCCTAACATCTATCCTGGCGGAGAAAACATATGCATTCATGGAGAAGAACGATATTTTCCCCATTGAACAAAAAGGGTGCCGCCGAGGCTCTTACGGATGCAAAGATCAACTGCTAATCAATCGTATGATCCTTGAGAACTGTCACAACAAGCGCAGAAATCTCAGCACCGCATGGATTGACTATAAAAAAGGCCTTCGACAGTATACCGCATCCATGGATCTTGAGATCGCTGGACATCTTTAAAATTTCCCCTGTGATTTCAAACTTCCTGAAGCACAATATGTCGTTGTGGAATACGAATCTCCAATTATACCACTCTAATGGAGTACTTACCTCAGAAAATATAAACATCAACTGTGGAATTTTTCAAGGTGACTCACTTTCACCTTTAATATTCTGCATAGCCCTAATACCCCTTACAAGTGAATTAAACAGAACAGGGTATGGGTATAAAATTGCCAATAAAAAAATAAGCCATCTATTTTATATGGATGACTTAAAACTTTATGGTAAAGACAATAATGAACTTGAAGGCCTATTGCGCACCGTGAAAGCATTCAACGATGACATCGGGATGGAGTTTGGACTTGAGAAGTGTGCCAAGGTCACTTTCCAGAAAGGGAAAGTGAAGACCACAAATTCAGTCGTGTTAGATGTTGACACAGTCATAAGAGAGCTTGAGCAAGAACAGACATACAAATATTTAGGGATAAATGAAGGCTCTGGTATTCAGCATGCAAGCATGAAAGAGAAAATCAGGAAGGAATGTTATAGGAGAGTTCGTGCAGTCCTGAAATCTGAACTAAATGCACGTAACAAGGTGTTAGCTATAAATTCCTTAGCAGTTCCAGTTGTTACTTATAGCTACAATGTGTTGAACTGGAATATGAGTGAAGTAAAGAATATAGATAGAAAAATACGCAAGCTGCTGAGTTGTAATAGGATGCACCACCCAAAGGCAGACGTAGATCGCCTTTACCTTCCCAGAGCCCAAGGAGGTCGAGGCCTGATCCAATTTGAACTAGCTTACAAAACAACCACAATTGGACTGGCCAAATATCTCGAAATATCGAATGACTGGATGCTAAAGCTCGTGGAAAATCACGAGAGACGAAAGAAGCTTCATTCTATCATCAAGGAAAGCAAAAAATTTGCTATTGATCTCGTGCAGGATACCCAAACTGAACAACCGAGGGAAGTACGGCAACTATTGTTGCAAAGAAGGTGAAAATGATGGCAATGAAAAAAGCTCACGAGCAATTGGCTGATAGGTGGGAGGAGAAACCTCTGCACGGCAAATATGTGACCCGCAGCAAACAAGCTGATGTTGACCAGAAGCAAACCCATCAGTGGCTGCGGAGCTCAGGGCTAAAAGCAGAGAGCGAAGGTTTCATCCTGGCTGCTCAAGACCAAAGCCTATTAACCCGGAACTACCAGGCAATGTGATGAAAAATGGAGCAGACCCAAAATGCCGATTCTGCAACGACATGATTGAAACAGTGGACCACCTAATCTCTGGATGTAAAGTCTTAGCACCAGTGGAGTATAAATTAAGACATGACAGAGTTGGCCAATATCTCCACTGGCTAATAAGTCGGCATTACAATATCAAAACTGCCGACAAGTGGTATAATCACCACCTGAGGCTGTAACTGAAGGAGAAAATGTAACCATTCTGTGGGACTTTCCAGTGCATACAGACCGAACCATCAAGGCCAATAAACCAGATATTGTTGTGAAAGACCAAAACAATAAAGTTTGCTTATTGATCGACATGAGCATCCCCTGTGATCATAATATCTCAGCGAAAGAGTTTGACAAGCTCAGAAAATATAAAGACCTACTCATTGAAATTGAGAAAATGTGGCATCTCAAGGTGGTTACAATACCAGTGATCGTAGGAGCACTAGGAATGATCAAGAAGGGAACCGAAAATTATATGAGAATGATCCCTGGCTTACCATCCCTGCAAGAAGTGCAAAAGATTGTCTTAACTGGTACATCACACGTATTGAGAAGAGCATTGTCGATGTGAGAACTGTTGCTGCTCATGTATTTTAATTTATCTTAAAAAAAAAAAAAAAAAAGAACGAACTACTGAGTTTGGTTTAATGGCCAACCAATATACACTATGAGTTTCTTTGCCCTAGGAGTCGGGAAGACACTCGGCAAGAAATGGAAGAAAATTTGAAAGAAGAAAAAAAAAAGTAATAATAATAATAATAATAATAATAATAATAATAATAATAATAATATAATGTTGGCATAGCTTTCAATGTATGTAGGTTCCAACTCTGTCATGTCTGTGAATATATTCCTTCTTAGGAATATATTCACAGACATGACAGAGTTGGAACCTACATACATTGGAAGCTATGCCAACATTATGGAATAACAAGAGAAAAAAGATGGTATAGGCACACACCAGAAAAGGTCACAGAAAACGAGAAAGCAACCATACTCTGGGATATGCCGATACACACAGATAGAGAAATTAAGGCCAACAGACCAGATATAGTTGTCAGAGATCATGAAGAAAAAAAAATGCTTTCTAATTGATGTATCAATACCGGCCGATGACAACGTGTCTCTAAAAGAAATGGAGAAACTCTCAAAATACAAAGACTTGGAAATAGAGGTAACTAGAATGTGGAATCTGAAAACAGAAACAATTCCTATCATAGTAGGTGCATTAGGCATGATAAAAAAATATTCAGACAAATACATAACAAAAACACCAGGACTTACAAACACATATAACATACAGAAAATTGCACTACTAGGCACGCACACATCCTACGCAGAACACTTTCCATACAATAACTATCAGAGCATCACAACAAATCACAGCACATACCCAAGACACACAGAGCTGCGCTCGGTAGTGAAGTGAAAGCACGCTATAAAAATAAAACTACTGAATAATAATAATAATAATAATAAAATAATAATAATAATAATAATAATAATAATAATAATAATAATAAGTTCTACTCTAGGCACAAGGCCCTGAAAATTTTAGGTAAGTGGACTAGTCGATTACATAGATCCCAGTGTTTCACTGATACTTAATGTTTCGACCCCGAAAGGATGGAAGGCAGAGTCAACCACGGCGGGATATGAACTCAAAACGTAAATACCGACGAAATACCATTTAGTATTTTGCCCGGTATTTGCTTATCCTAGGATTGCATCTCTATCAAAAAGATGAGTTGTCGAGAATAGCATCTGAAAAACGAGGGCGATAACTATTCAGTATCAAATATTTGCTGGAGACATCGCTGTCTGTTTTGCGCATGTTCAATCTTCCACTAAGCGTTTATTGAGAGGAAATAGAGTGCTTAGCCAGTCGAATGCAACCCTTTCGCAAACAGTGGGAGATCAGAAAACAGTAAATAAATGTTTGGCCAGTCCAAGGCTGGAGCAAAACACGACAGTCAAGCGGTGATAAATGAGGGAGGCGATGTTGACGTTCGCCAGCTCTGTCCAACCTTTCAGGGACAGCTTTCTCTAGGATAGCTTTTGACTGACACTGGTTACCAGGCTTGTTAACTAGTCACATTTTCCTGACATGAAGATCTCAATGAAACCAAGCACTGAGGAATGTAATCGCTCCATGACACTTTTAGGTACTATACATTTGCTTTCCAGGTGCTGAGATGGTGGTTTATTGATTTTCTATCATTGCCTCATTATCTCTTAGATGTACTCATTTCTATGTACTTAGTGTCCGATAACGTCACCAACGCAGAAGAAATGAAAGAGAACAATTTTGAATGGCCGAGCTTCATGCGCAGATGTCGCTGTATATGATGCCTATCCAACCTCTGATGAAGAGTCGAAACCGATTGCTGTGATGAACGGTTAAGTATTGGTAATAGGCCCTAGCGAAAGCTTTCCACTAATCTTAGGGTTTCACTCGTGCACATTTTCTTACCTACCTCAAAGATGTATAGCATGAGATGGATGTCATATGTTTATGCAACATTAGTCAGACTACCGACGAAAAGTGCCAACATTTTCTATAACACCGTGACCAAAATCTTAAAACCTGTGTTTCACATAATTATGGCCCGAGAATTATCAATTTTGACATCATATCGAGTCTTCTTCCAGCGTTACTACGGATTTTCTTCTGCTACTGGTTGCGGTAGACGTTTACAGGAGGTTGCCGAACGAGACTTGCATATAAATTCAAAGCTCGTAGAGTAAATCATCCAAACGAGGCGATTTGCGCCCCTTATCACTTTGCATGATTTCTTGTATTTCCCTGACAGTTATGGATTAATCACAGCACATCACTTCTGTTGTTGAGAGCCAAGGTAAGCCGTCGAGTTAGGCATTGTTAAGGATTGTAAACCACCCTGAGATCAGCCCTGCAACTCATCGGGAACAGCAGAGCAAAGTGCCTCTGAAAATTTGGACACGTGTACTCGAGATCAAGTAGCAACTCTCATCATAGATCGATTTGTCTTTGATCCATAATCTAGAAGAAACGTTTAGTACGTCTGAATAACCCTTTATGTAAAAGTATTTTGAAATAATTAATCCCACAACTTCATTTTAATATTTATGGCCGAAATTCAATTTTGTGTATAACGCCAACCAACAATTTGCTTGTCGCCTGTATTAATCAGTTTCAACGAGTTTCAGTAAATCAAAGAAATTAGTTTGATGAGATTATTTCCCATTGATGGATACATCTAATTATAATAATCATAATTGAATACACAAGATAACGAAGGAGACTGTACGCGTTAGAAATAAATGCAGCTGAATTTCCCTCGAGTTTCCATCATGCCCCCTTGAAAAGGCGAAGACACAATAGATAATGTTGTCTCAGACATGCTATCCATAATAGTAAGGGAAAGACACTTTTTATTATTAAATGTTTTCTATATAGAATTAACATGCGATTGAACAGCAACAACGCAAGTCAAACCCGCTTTGTCTGATGTAAATCAGATCAATGACTATTGATCGTATTTCATTTTTGTTTTCGTTGATGTTATTGAGAAAATGAAATCAATTATAACCGATGACGCAACAAGGGGAAATCTCTATCTATTTCTCTCGCTCTCTCTTTCCCTCTCTCCCTATCTCATTCGTACTCCGTCTCTCTCTCCCTCTCTCCCTTTCTCTCTCTCTTTCTCACAAACGCACACACATACATACACCGTTTACTTTCGTTATTAGTGTCTCATTACTCTCCTTTTCTCCCTTTCTCTGACACACGTGCACACTTTTCAAACTTTATCATCTTGAATATTTTCTCTTTCGAACCAGGGACAGAATCTCTTGTTCGTCGCTCGACCTGCTAGGAACAGCAGCCAAATCTTCCACAAATTGCACACCTTAACATATAAAAATAGTATATTTTTGTTAATATTTGTTTCGTAAGGAGGAAGTAGCTGTATCCATGAATTTGGCAGACTCATCGAGACTGGAAAAATCGATTGGATTAATATTCCTCCCGAAAATTTTATTACTTAACAGAATCGTTGGACAAAACGCTGCTGGCATTTCGTCCGGCTCTTTACGTTATTGAGTTGAAATACCAGAGTTCAAATTGCCTTTCATCATTTCGAGTTTAAGCACTGATGCTGATGTAATGAAGTAGCCCTCTCTCACAAAATTTTAGGCTATTATTTTTCTTCAATTTTCATCCAATTTTGTTTGCATTTCTTGCCTTCTCGACACATAGGGCAGAAAGTATCTTGATCAGCCTATGAAACTTTCAGCTGATCGTCGTATATTGATCTCCTGGCACTGCCACGTCAATTATTAGGCATTTTTGCTTGTCTCTCTTAAAGGTTACTATATCCGGCCTTCGGTACTTTAACATCTTATCTGCTTTTTCGCTTTCATCCTTACCGTCTCCAGTGTATATTGGTACCAAGCACCCGCAATTTATACCTATGCTTCTGGCACAGTAGCCAGGAAACGTTTAGAATTACCTTGTCGTGTCTGCCCTTTTACTTTTTCGGCGCTAGACTTACACAGGCACTAGCGATGTTGGTCATGTTTTCGACCTGCCTCCCGCACACTCTACAGAGGTTCTTTGCACTTGTGTGGTATATATCCCTTTTCCCTTAGTTGGTGCTCAATGCCTGGTCCTGGGCAGCAATGATCTGGCCCATTTTAAAGTCACCTTTGTTGAGTCACATCCATGCTGGTTTCTCGCCTTTCAAGTTGTGAGATTCGCGATGGTACTGACCATATAATTCCATGTAGAATAGTGTCTTTTCTCTCCCGTTGGTTATTTGTGATCGGAATTCATTAGCATATTGTAACAGGTCCTGTTCACTGTTTCTGTAAAGCTTCTTCTTTTAACGTCTATGCACTTCCGTACGCTTTCAGGCCACGTCCACCTTTACCCCTCTTCATGTAGAGCTTATTCAAGTTTGCCTTAGGGTAGAGGGCAACATACATTGTCATCATCCTCCGAGTTGTAAGATCGAGTTGGTCAATCTCCGCTGGTGCCCATTTCAGAATAAGAGCACAATAGCGAACTACAGTAACAGCCCATATGCTGATGGCAGTCACAAGGATCCTTGCATTGAGTTTTGACGTCAAGTGAAGTTTGAGGCGCTTCAAATATGCAGCAATCATCTTGTCTTTCATTTATCTGTGCAAGATATTGTCCAGTACTACAATCCCGACGTACTTTTACCAACCATCAACCGGGTCTCCAATTTACTCTCCGTTTGGCAATTCTATATCCCTGCAATCTACTCTTTTCCCCAGTTTCAGAGTGAACACGGTACATTTTGAGATTCTGAGTACCATTCTCATATTCTTGCTGCATATCTGTCCACTCACGGCAAGCCTCTCTATTCCAGTCACTGTTTTGTGAGCCATTTAAAAATCATCCATGAAAAGAAAATAGTTGAGGCGAGGTCTAGTCTTCCTCAGCTTGTAATACGCATTTACTTTGCATAGAACAATAGAAAGTGGAATCAAGGCTATAACAAATAACTAAGATGAAAAAGAATCCACCTAGAAGATATGTCTTTTGGTGGTTACTTCGGCTATGTGCTGGTTGTAACAGAAAAAAACTATTTTCCAACTGGGCATGCTGTTCTTGATTGGTGCACGCACATTCTCAACTACTCCACACACGTCGAGTGTTTCCAGAACCCACGAATGCGGCAACATTATTATTATTGTTACTTACTTTTAATCTACATGTTTGTTACAATCACTTGCCGAGATACACCCAGAGTCTTAGGGCGAGTGAAGGATAAGAGATGACTGAAAGCTTGTGGAAGGGAAGTGGCAGGGTCAGTGGCGAAATATCATCATGTAATACAACACAGACATTTAGATTATCAGCACATTCTTTTGAATTTCTCTTGAGATGTTATCTAGATGTTTCTGACATCCCTTTTTTTTATCAAACCTAGGGCACCTACATTAACATTTTCTTCGGGTCGAGTAGCTCATCCCACTCAAAAGGTCCTTGAATAAGGGTTGTTTAAGGATACTGACTGAAACACCCATATTTCTTCCCATGTCTATGATGTTCCACCACTACTTATGCTGGTGATCAGAGATGCATATATCGTCAGCCACTAAGGGACATGCTCAAATGGTTAAGGTCAATCAACTGACAAGCAAATCTGTAGTACTGAGCAGAATATTTGCTTTAGCCCATCTTTTATACCAAGACAAAACAATGTACATGATAACACTTCTAGTCAGGATCAAAACCCATGAGCCACAGTTGTTGTTCTTCTTCTTATTCTTATTCTTATTCTTATTCTTCTTCTTCTTCTTCTTCTTCTTCTTCTTCTTATTATTATTATTATTATTATTATTATTATTATTATTATTATTATTATTATTATATTATTATTATTATTATTGAGCAGTGCATGCCATCAAAGTGACACTGGGGTAAAATAAACGAAGCCCAGAATATCCATCATGACTACCCGTCCGATAAGGGTACACCAGGCACATGCATCACAACCATATGTGCACGACATGGTGATCTCATATCAAGATAAACAGCGCATGACCTTGCAGGCGGGGCCCAATTAGAATTTTCTTCTGGTCGAGTAGGCCATCCCGCTCAAAAGGTCCCTGAATAAGGATTGTTTAAGAATGTTGAACGAACAACCCATGTTTCCAAATGTGAATTATCCAAACTTCAAAGAATTCTTTTCAACACACGGCTATAATACTCCCCCACTACTTCTGCTCATGATCAGAGATGCACATATCGTCAGCTCTTATTCCCACTGTATTGAAAGTGTTTTTCGTAAGATGTGTGCGGTACCTAATAGTGCCATTATCTGTATATATAATTATAACTCCTCGTGCTTGTGTTATGTATTTGTCTGAATGATTTTTTAGCATACCTAATGCGCCTACTATGATAGGAATTGTTTCTGTTTTTAAATTTCACATTCGAGTCACCTTTATTTCCAGATCTTTGTATTTTGATAGTTTTTCTGTTTCCTTTAGAGAAACATTGTCATCTGTTGGTATTGATACATCGATTAGAAAGCATTTTTTCTTGGTGATCCGGCCTATTGGCTATAATTTCTCTCTCTGTGCGTATTCGTATATCCCAGAGTATGGTTGCTTTCTCATTTACTGTGACCTTTTCTGGTGTAAGCCTATACCATCGTTTTACTGTTGTTATTCAATAGTGTTGGCATAGCTTCCAGTATATATAGGTCCCAACCCCGTCGTGTCTGTGAATATATTTCTTCTTAGCCAGGATTGAGCAGTTAAGGACAATAAGATTTATTTTTTCTTGTCAATCACCACATATTCTGCAGCTGTATTTCTTTTCATTGCGTGTTTTTGGTGATTTCTGGTGAGAAGGTTTTGATCTTGTGCTGCAGTTAACAATACTTCAGTCTCTGCTTTGAGTCCTGAGCTTCTCAGCCATTGTTGAGATTTTGTTTTGTCTTGTTCATCGCTCGACCTGCTAGGAACAGCAGCCAAATCTTCCACAAATCACACGCGATAACATATAATAATAGTATATTTTATAAATATTTGTTTCGTAAGGAGGAAGTAGCTGTATCCATGAATTTGGCAGACTCGTTCGCGCGTCGGACAAAACGCAGCTGACATTTCGTCCGGCACAAGCATCTGTTTAGCGAACTCAATATTTGCCATGAAGGCGCTTTTCTTGCTTTCGTTTTCATCATGATCCGTTGCTGTTCCAGTTTTAGTATGGATTTCAGTTGTTCTACAACTTTTGTTGCTTCTTCTTTCTCTTCATACCTGTTAAGTACCATGACATTTTTTTTGTATTTGTCAGCTTCCTTAAGGATTGAAAACAGTTATTTTGTTTTGTTCCTGCTATGTGGCCGTTTGTATTAGTTTTCATTGCTTCTGAAGTAGGTATTTCTATAGTGCTATGGTGGTTATTTTGTAATGGTTTTCTAGCTGTATAAGGCCTCTTCCACCTTCGATATGTTGTATATATAGCCTTTCTATGTCAGATTTCACTGGGAGTGAAATACCAGCTGAGCACTGGGGTCGATGTAATCGACTTACCCTGTTCCTCGAAATCACTAGCTTTCTGCCAAAATTTGAAATCATTATTATCATCATCATCGTCGTCATCATGATTGCGATCACTTCTTTATTCTCCAATGCCTTCCCCATTCTACCCTCTGTCAATTTGATTTTATCTCTGTCTCTTTGTCTCTGTTTCTCTCTCTCGTTCTCTCACTCTCTCTATCACTCACACTCTATGACTGTCTTTAACTCATGCTTTAAAACCTATCATATAAGATAAAAATAAACAACATCTGCTTTCATCATATTTTCTCCACTCATCCATCAACCAAATTTAATCAATTCAATATTGAAGCGCCAGGATTTTTTTTTTTCTTTCTTTGGCACAACACTGGAATTGGTTGCACATATTCTTCCATATATTTTTTTACTATTTTTGACTTTTTTGAAAAAATGTAATAAAGAAATGATAATATTGTAAGAAATAAATTGTCACCATTATAAACACTACCGCCATCATCAACACTGCCATCGTCGTCGGCATCAACATCAATATCATTATCATCATCATTGCCACCAGCACCGCGACCATCACCGCCACCATCACTGCCGCCATCACCACCGCCACTAACACCACTACCAATACCATAGCAACCACATTCTTCGTCATCGTCGTCGTCATCTCATCATCAAACTCATCATCATCATCCTCATCATCATCATCATCATCATCATCATCATCAATATTAACATTATATTATTATCATTATTATTATTTATCATTATTATTATTAATTATTATTATTATTATTATTGTTATTATTATTATTAATATTAATATTATTTATTATTATCATTATTATCGTTATTAAGGCCTGTGGCAGAATCATTAGCGCGCTGGACAATAATACTCAGCAGCATTTCGTCCGTCTTTACGGTCTGAGTTCAAATTCCGCCACGCCTGACTTTGTCTTTCATCCTTTCGGGATCGATAAATTAAGTACCAATGGAACACTGAGGATGTAATAGAATAGTCCCCCACCCCGCCACTAAAATTTCAGGTTTTGTGTTATTATTATTATTATTATTATTATTATTATTATTATTATTATTATTATTATTATTGGGTGACAGAGCAGTGCATGCCATCAAAGTGACACTGGGGTAAAATATACGAAGCCCAGTATACGCGTCATGACTACCCGGCTGATAAGGGTACACCAGGCACATGCATCACAACCACATGTACGTGACATGGTGATCTCATATGAAGATAAACAGCACATGACCTTGCAGGCGGGGCCCAGTTAGAATTTTCTTCTGGTTGAGCAACCTATCCCGCTCAAAAGGTCCCTGAATAAGAGTTATTTAAGGATGTAGAACGAACAACCCATGTTTCCAAATGTGAATTATCCAAACCTCTAAGAATTCCTTTCAACACACGGCTATGATGCTCCCCCACTACTTTTGCTCATGATCAGAGGTGCACATATCGTCAGCCACTAAGGGACATGGTCAACCTGTTAAGGTCAAACAACTGACAAGCAAATCTGTGGTATTGAGCAGAATATTTACTGTAGCCCATATTTTATACCAAGACGAAATAATGTACATGATAACACTTCCAATCAGTTAAGATCAGAAGCCATGAGAGCCACTGCCTGGTACTGCATCAGTACATTATCATTATTTTTATTATTATTATTATTATTATTATTATTGAGTGAGAGAGCAGTTCATGCCATCAAAGTGACACTGGGGTAAAATATACGAAGCCCAATATACCCATCATGACTACCCGTCTGATAAAGGTACACCAGGCACATGCATCACAACCATATGTGCGCGACATGGTGATCTCATATCAAGATAAACAGCACATGACCTTGCAGGTGGGGCCCAGTTAGAATTTTCTTCAGGTTGAGTAGCCCATCCCGCTCAAACGGTCCCTGAATAAGGGTTGTTTAAGGATGTTGAAAGAACCACCCATGTTTCCAGAGGTGAACTATTCAAACCCCAAAGAATCCCTCTCAACACATGGCTATGATGCTCCCCCACTACATCTGCTCGTGATCAGAGATGCACATATCGTCAGCCACTGAGGGACATGCTCAACTGGTTATGGTCAAACAACTGACAAGCAAATCTGTGGTATTGAGCAGAATATTTGCTGTAGCCCATCTTTTATACCAAGACAAAACAATGTACATGATAACACTTCCAATCAGTTAAGATCAGAAGCCATGAGAGCCACTGCCTGGTACTGCATCAGGGCATTATTATTATTATTATTATTATTATCATTCAGTAGTTTTATTTTTTTAGCGTGCTTTCATTTCACTACCGAGCACAGCTCTGTGTGCCTTGGGTATGTGCTGTGATTTGTTGTGATGCTCTGATGATTATTGTATGGAAAGTGTTCTGCGTAGGATGAGTGCAGTGCCTAGTAGTGCAATTTTCTGTATGTTATATGTGTTTGTAAGTCCTGGTGTTTTTGTTATGTATTTGTCTGAATATTTTTTTATCATGCCTAATGCACCTACTATGATAGGAATTGTTTCTGTTTTCAGATTCCACATTCTAGTTACCTCTATTTCCAGGTCTTTGTATTTTGAAAGTTTCTCTATTTCTTTTAGAGACACGTTGTCATCAGCCGGTAGTGATACATCAATTAGAAAGCATTTTTTTTTCTTCATGATCTCTTACAACTATATCTGGTCTGTTGGCCTTAATTTCTCTATCTGTGTGTATCGGCATATCCCAGAGTATGGTTGCTTTCTCGTTTTCTGTGACCTTTTCTGGTGTGTGCCTATACCATCTTTTTTCTGTTGTTATTCCATAATGTTGGCATAGCTTCCAATGTATGTAGGTTCCAACTCTGTCATGTCTGTGAATATATTCCTTCTTAGCCAAGACTGGGCAGCTAGAGATAATATGATTTATTGTTTCTTGTCCATCTCCACATATTCTGCAGTTACTTATAATATTTCTTTTCATTACATGTTTTTGGTAATTTCTGGTGGGGAGGCTTTGGTCTTGTGCTGCAATTAAAAATCCCTCTGTTTCTGCTTTGAGTCCTGAGCTTCTCAACCATTGCTGGGATTTTTCTTTGTCTATTTCTTTTGCGTTTAGTTTAGTCCAGTATTTACCATGAAGGGGCTTTTCTTGCCATCGTTTTATCATGGTTCTTTGCTGTTCTAGTTTTAGTTTGGATTTCATTTATTTTATAGCTTTTGTTGTTTCTTCATCTTCTTCTTCTTCTTCATGTTTATTAGGTGGTATGATTTCTTGTTTGTATTTGTCAGCTTCCTTAAATACTGAGAACAGTTTTTTGTTTTGCTCGTGTTTTGCCGCTTTCTGGATCAGTTTTCCTTCCTTCTGAAGTAGATATTTTTGCAGTCCTACGGTGGTTATTTTATAGTAGTTTTCCAGCTGTATAAGGCCTCTACCACCTTCTATACGTTGTATATATAGTCTTTCTATGTCAGATTTTATTATTATTATTATTATTATTATTATTATATTATTATTATTATTATTATTATTATTATTATTATTATTATTATTATCATCATCACCATCATCAATATCATTAATTTATTATTATTATTATAATTATTATTATTATTATTGAGTGAGAGAGCAGTTCATGCCATCAAAGTGACACTGGGGTAAAATATACGAAGCCCAATATACCCATCATGACTACCCGTCTGATAAAGGTACACCAGGCACATGCATCACAACCATATGTGCGCGACATGGTGATCTCATATCAAGATAAACAGCACATGACCTTGCAGGTGGGGCCCAGTTAGAATTTTCTTCAGGTTGAGTAGCCCATCCCGCTCAAACGGTCCCTGAATAAGGGTTGTTTAAGCATGTTGAAAGAACCACCCATGTTTCCAGAGGTGAACTATTCAAACCCCAAAGAATCCCTCTCAACACATGGCTATGATGCTCCCCCACTACTTCTGCTCGTGATCAGAGATGCACATATCGTCAGCCACTAAGGGACATGCTCAACTGGTTATGGTCAAACAACTGACAAGCAAATCTGTGGTATTGAGCAGAATATTTGCTGTAGCCCATCTTTTATACCAAGACAAAACAATGTACATGATAACACTTCCAATTATTATTATTATTATTATTATTATTATTATTATTATTTATTATTATTATTATCATTATTATTATTATCATTATTATTATTATTATCATTATTATTATCTATTATTTTATTTATTTATTTACTTATTATTTTAACTCAGGTTTTGTTAGAACTCCTGGAATCCTGCTTGAGTAGCCAACTTGCAACCTTTGCCATAATACTTTTGCTCCGGTACCATATTTTATTTTCAGTAATGTACTACTTCTCTGATAATTCTGGACGTAACAACGGAGCAAACATTTTATAACAGATCTATTGAACACACTATTGTCAATTGCTTTATCTTCTCAATGTCTTTTGATACTGTTCCCACGGCTCCAAAAATAATCATTTTTCATCTTCCACAATCGGGTTATCTCCTATTTAAGAGGATTGTACACATCTTGCCTCTCTTCTTAAATATCTGTGTGTCAAACTGGCATGCAACATCAATTAACAACACATATGGTCTACTTTGTCTGTCACAACTAAGTCCGGTTTGTTGTATTCAAGCACCTGGTCTCTTTGAATTGGGAAATCTCACAGGATTTTAAAAGTCTCCTACGCAGTCGTTCTCTGTGGTTTGTGATTGTACCATGTCTTCCCTCACTCTAATCTCCAACAAAACTATAGACTTAAATTTGTTAAACGGAAACTGTTACACGATACTCTCTCTCTCTCTCTCTCTCTCTCTCCTCTCTCTCTCTCTCTCTCCTCTCTCTCTCTCTCTTCAGCCATCACATTCTGGATTTTTCGCAGGGAAAGAGTGAATGGCCCCAAGAAACTATCTAAGTCTGCTCGCAGCTACCGAGGCACCTAAAACAATTAGCGAAAGGATGGTGAGTGACGTGAAGACATTTACAAGTGATTGTTGGCTGCACATTATAACATAAACACACACACACAAACGCACACACACGCACGCGCACACACACACACACACACACACACACACACACACACACACACACACACACACACACATATTATTTTGCTGATTCACCAAAATACGATAAATTGCAGAAATCAATACTTAAATGTAGAATATTTTTTAAATACATTATAACTAAAAAGTACTTTATTTCCACAACTGCGAGTTTTACGTTTCGCTCATCTGGCTATCTAAGCGTGTTTTCTCTGGATTTATCTATCTCAATATATTTTGAGATATTATATGAATATAGTCATTATGATCTCATGTAGCCAGAACACGGTGTAACGACAGAGTGAATTATAAGCTTTGACGGAGGTTATGCCGGGACATTGCTTTGTCGCCTTAGCCAGAGAATTTAACATCTGGCAATTGTAACCAGACTGGATTGGATCAATTATGTTTTT
The DNA here is from genome assembly GCF_006345805.1 of Octopus sinensis. Classification (NCBI taxonomy): domain Eukaryota; kingdom Metazoa; phylum Mollusca; class Cephalopoda; order Octopoda; family Octopodidae; genus Octopus; species Octopus sinensis. The sequence goes on along the minus strand of NC_042997.1, from coordinate 157,876,273 downwards.
CCTCATTTTTTTTTGTTATCAATTTAATGGCTAGCTTTGACGTTAGAATCAGCTACAGAATATGAATTGATCTCGTTTTATTTTTTTTTTATTTTACAAAAGAGAAAATTTAATAGATATGAATGCCCCAGGCACAAACTGCAGATTTCATCCATAGGTATTTGTGAGCATTGCTTTAATAACCACAGCAATGTCATTTATCCTAGCCAGTATATCTATATATATATATATTATATTATATTAAATTAGAGATAAAACCACTATTAGGCAAATCATACAATGAAAAACTTAAGCCAATACATAAGATTAATTAATTTATATTATTTAAATATATATCAAAATTATTAAAAAAAGATAATTTATAATATTTTACTATAAAATATTTTACTATAAAATTAGATTCAATCCTAAATCTGATTTTTCCCTGTAAGTTTGGATTTATTCCCTAATATTTTATTATATATATATATATATATATATATATATATATATATATATATATATATATATATAAAGAGAGAGAGAGAGAGAGAGAGAGAGAGAGAGAGTTTCTGAATCACTTTAATCATGGTATTTAACCACTAGCATGAAAGAGCCTTTATATCAGTAATGCGTAACATTTTAGTGCCAGAGCCTAACGGAATCTGCATAAGAACCTGTGATATATGCATCTAAGCTTGATTACTTAATGATTTTTTAATAAATTCTTAGGGACGTATACAATTTCTATTAAATTACTGTTTTAGTCTGAAGGTTTAAACTCTTCTTTTCATAAGGGCATTTAGAAATATCGTCAGTGATAATCGAATTTAAAGGCTGATGAATTTTGCCTGCACCATCTAACTAGTTACTCAACATGCTAAAAATAGCAGCTCAGTCTCTCGCAAAATACAACCTACCGTCTTAAAAAAAGAACAGATACATTACATACATCGATAGATAAGACGAGTTTGCCTGGTGGTCATTGATCATAGGTTAACTGGTTCAGCATTGGCCTGGAGTTAAACAACACCACTAGCAACCCACACTGATCCATCATGCACCATACCCAACTGGTTCTCCATTCTCTCGAAAATAAGCTCAACATGCCACAAATAAAAGAGACAAAACAGAGCGCTACGAATCATAACAGATTTCTTATATAACGAAACAAAAATCAATTGAATCATCTCATAGGTCTACGAGGGGCATCGTTTGTTGCGGCAATTATCTTTAAGCCTAATAATCCTGTAACTATATGAATTGAATAAAAACCACTCCTAAACACCCGGACAAATAAACAACCACAGAGCACTATTTTTCCTATTCTTCCCAGATAAGCATGAAGAATGCAAGCATGCAGAAAGTAACTCCACAACTTACTTCCTTTCGGAAATTGGTACATAAAAATACATATTAATCCAAACCTGTGAATCAGTGGAACAGTAAGAATGTCGGGCTAAATGTCTTGCAGTATTTGCTCCAGCTCTTTGCGTTCTGAGATCAAATCCAGCCATAGCCTACTAACAAGCATTTAGGCCAGGTCTCCCGTTTGAAAACCATTTACTTCCTCCTATTTATCTCAAACGAAGTCCCTGAAAAGATTGGCGGATTAAGCCTTCCCTCCTGACTAAAAGAAAAAAAAATGTTGAACCAAAATAGAAGATTCATTGTGGTCGTCGGACCAGCTAGAAAGAGTTGCCAAATGTCCCTCATATCGCATCTCATACCATCAAAAAAAAAAAAAGAAAAGGAGGAAATATTTGTATAATATATTGAAATACTGCATGACGTTATAAAGTACGTCACTGAACACCGTAGCATTTAAATTATCAGACACTCATTCCCTGTCTATTCGAAATCAATTTCCTATTCTTACACGTCTTCATTTCCGAACGAATGCTTTTTCATGTCTAAGCCGACTCAGTCAGAGCGCGGTCAATATCACCATACATGCGACCGAATTAGTATTACCAACAAAACAGGTTAAAATTCCTTTTATTTTTTAATTTTATTTATTTGTTTATTTATTGTGCAGCTCTGCCATAAGATATAAGAACACAGCACCATCGCCGCTATCATCACAAAATATTCAAGGATATTTGAAGAATGATTTGAATGTTTCGTGGGTGAGCAAATAAGTTTTTCTTCTTTTTCTTCTTTTTAAGGTGTTTTGTTCTGATGGTTGTTGTAGATAGATAAATAGCGTAAACCGGTTGTATATCACTTCATTTTATGAGACTCTTACTATCCATAAAATATGTATATATATTTTTTTTATAAAAAGATATTAAAACTGTGTGAAATGAAGGCATTTCTCTTTCCTTTTTATATGGTTTCTACATATTTTCACTTCATAATTTTGCTACGTGGTGTATACAGATTCTCCGGCATTTTTGCTCCATTTATATCCCCCTCTCTCTCTATATATATAATATATATATATATAATGTATATAGTATATATAATATATATATATATAATGTATATAGTGCGATTGAATGTCTTTATGAGTAGGCTCATGGTTGTGTGGTTAAGAAGCAGGATCCATTTCCAACTGTCCTTTCAGTTCACGACACGCATTCAGTCATCTCTGATTTTGACCTTCCGTGAACAAGCAAGGCATAGATTTTGTTGCAACTCTTTTCATTCACAATTCCTCACTCAAAATTCTTTGGCAGCAGCTCCAGAACACACTAGCCATATCAACATGTTCGTCAATTGTTCAGTGACAGTCTTCCAAGATCAGTTCATGACTCTTCATGCTGTTTTCTTTCGTTGGTCCTCAAGCAACAAGTGACCAGTCCTAAAGTGTGAAAAACCACTCGTATATTTGTATTTTGCTCATGGCACAGCTTCCTTGTAATCTGTCTGAAGCATGACAACTGTTTCAGCCGCCGTTCTTCCCGGCAGAAAACAGAATTTCACGGAAGTACATAGTTCCTTCGTTTCAGCCATCACAAAAATCAACGATCAAGGGAGAAGCACTGTAAAACAAAGATGCACCACGTAGCAGTACGACTTCACTCGACGATGCCAGTCGGCATACTGATGTCTGAGGGTCACATCCAGTGGCTTCTAGCGGCGAGAGCCTGAATTACAACGGGTTTGTCCCACAGAGAACGTTTGCAGTTACATTTTATTACCTCCACCTGTGTATGTATATATATATATACATATATATATATATATATATATATATTCTGTGTCATATATAGTATTACATATCAACCAGGGCTGATCTTACCAATCGGTTTCGCGTAAAGAATACAATGGAGTGTTAGGTAACAATCCGATTATAAAACTTTACACTCATCAGAGCTAGCCGATATTTCCTTCCATGTCGGCTAACTCTGATGAGCGAAAAATTATATTAACGGATTGTTACCTAACACTCCATTGTATTATTTACGCTAAACCGATTTGTAAGATCAGCCGTGATGGATATTTAATACTATTCATTTCAGGTAATTTACCTACTCTACTGACAGGTATACAAGTGCATCTTTGCCCTGACTTATGGTTTCTTAGACGACTTACGTGTATATATATATATACGACAGGCTTCTTTCAGTCTTCGCCTACGGAATCCACTCACAAGGCTTTGATCGACCCGAGTCTATAGTTAAAGACACTTGCCCAAAATGCCTAACAATGGGACTCAACCTGGAACCATATGGATGGGAATCAAATTTATCACCACACAGACACGATGATTTCAATATATGCATGATACATGTTAATTTTTGTTTTCTGGCATTATTCTCAATTGTATATCTTCTCAAAATAAACGCGAAACATAATGATAGAGACGAGAAAAATTGCATCAAAAGCTTCATTGATATACTTCAATGAAGTTGAATTGTACCTAAATACATTTTAAAATGAGATTAACGAATACCCACCAGCTATCTACAAACTATTTGTACTTCAAATTATCTTAGATTAATAAATTCTATTTCAAGTCATAAGCGTTGTGCAAATTTTAGTCCTGCACAAAGAGAATCACAAAGAAATAAGTTTAAACATGTATATTCTTTATTTAGAATAACTGGAATGATGCACAGAAATAATCATTTTATGTAGGTGTTCAATTGAAAACTGGGATGTGTTTACAATGAGTGTGAGTAAATATGTACAAATATTCGCGTAATTATTTGCACTTAATGCATTTCTCCTTGCGTGTGTCTGTGTCTGTCTGTCTGTCGTATGTATGCATATAAATACACACACGTATGCATACACACACACACACACACACATACATATATTACGGAAATCGAACATAAACAGCCCTCTTTTGGACAGACCTAGAACTGTCAAAGGGAGTTAACTCCGTCTCACCTAGAAAGGGTTTTGCTTCGAAGATTTTTTTTTTTTACAACCTTGGCTGAACTTGACTATATTCTTTCCTTCAATTGTAAAGACGTTATGTGCCTCCGGCCAGTGGATCTGATGCGTTTCCGGTGTTGCTAAGAACATTATAAGCGCGAAACCAATGGTATCATTCTGATAGGCCATAACCAACGGCTACATTAAACATATATCGTTGTAGCTGTCCCATGAAGTTGAGAATTATGGTTTTCGGTTGTTGTTTTTTAGAGTTATTGATGGATTTTGAGGTGACTTCATTCACATGATCCGCAGTTGAGGTCTTGAGAGTGAATTACCTTTGGTCCGGCTGCTACAAATAGAGGACAGTTCTCCACTCACTAGATTATATATCTGAGATCCCATCGTACGTGTATCAAACGTATGTATATATAGGCGCAGGAGTATCTGTGTGGTAAGAAGATTGCCTCTCAACCACACAGTTGCGGGGTCAGTCCCACTGCGTGCCACCTTCGGAAAGTGCCTCCTACTATAGCATTGTGAGTGGATATATATATATATATATATATTATATATATATATATATATATATATATATATATATATATATATAATATATATATATATATATATATATATATATACATATAGATAGATAGATAGATAGATAGATAGATAGATAGATAGATAGATAGATAGATAGATAGATAGATAGAAGATAGATAGATAGATAGATAGATAGGTAGATAGATAGATAGATAGATAGATAGATAGATAATGCATGTATGTATGTATTTGGGTGTCTGTGTTTGTCTCCCCACCATCATCGCTTGACAACCGATATTTGTGTGTTTACGCACCCGTAACTTAGCGTTTCGGCAAAAGAGACTGATAGAATAAGTATTAGGCTCACAAAGAATAAGTAATGGAGTCGATTTATTCGACTAAAAACGGTGCTCCAGCATGGCCATTCTCAGCTGAATGAAACAAGTAAAAGAATACAAAAGTAAAAGAATATATATATGTATATATACATATATATATATATTATATATATATATATATATATATATTATATATATATATATAATATATATATATATATATATATATATATATATATATATATATATATATTACTGATGCTAAAACTTCACTTATGCAGGTATGATAGCATTCTTACACTAGAAATTATGGCAACATCATGAAGTGCCAACAGAAACGTGATATAAACATACGTCAGAATAAACATACATCAGTATAAACATACAACAGAATAATGATCTTACAGAACAAAAGTGACTATACTCTGGAAGAAAGAGATCAAGATAAATCGACCGGATATCGTTCTCAAGGACCATCAGGAAATGGAGTTTCCTGATTGGTGTATCAGTCTTATCGGATGATAATATATCTCGGAAAATAAAATGAAGAAGAAACTATCGACATATAAAAACTTAGAAATAGCGGTAAGCAAGTTCTGGGGACTAAAAGCAGAAGCATTTCCTATAGTAACAAGTAACAGCTGCCTGGGATTGATCACAAAATGCTGCAGACAAATGTATAACCAAAATCTCAAGCTTTAAGCAATGTATATTACACAGAGAAAATAGTGCTACAAGGCACTGCACACTCCATGGGTAGAGAATTTCCAGTACAGTAGCAAAAAAATTCACAAAGATGGGTGTACAGTGAAAGCCAAAAATAAATAAAAATACTTAAGTAATACCTATTTCTTTATTACCCACAAGGGGCTAAACACAGAGGGGACAAACAAGGACAGACATAGGTATTAAGTCGATTACATCGACCCCAGTGCGTAACTGGTACTTAATTAATCGACCCCGAAAGGATGAAAGGAAAAGTCGACCGCGGCGGAATTTGAACTCAGAACGTAACGGCAGACGAAATACGGCTACGCAATTCGTCCGACGTGCTAACGTTTCTGCCAGCTCGCTGCCTGTTTATATACCATTAATAAATGTTTCTTGAACAGTTTGAAAACCTGAATTTCAGAGTATAATTATATTTTCTAAAGAAGACAAACGTTTATGTGGTCGTCTGTTTAAAGCTTACTAACTTAATGAGGACAATCTAAGAATATGAAACACGGTCTTATGAAAAGTAGATGTGCAGGTTATCATAATATTTTAGGCTAACAGTGAAATTTTGAACGCTAAATAAGTGTATTGAATAAGTCTTTTGGAATAGTATATTGATATTGTTTAAAGAAATAGGGACGTAAAATAGGGCAGAGTGCTGGCAGAAACGTTAGCACGCCGGGCGAAATGCTTAGTGGGATTTCGTCTGCCGTTACGTTCTGAGTTCAAATTCCGCCGATGTCGACTTTACCTTTCATCCTTTCGGGGTCGATAAATTAAGTATCAGTTACGCACTAGGGTCGGTGTAATCGACTTAATCTCTTCATCTCTCCTTGTTTGTCCCCTCTATCTTTAGCCCCTAGTGGGCAATAAAGAAATAAGAAATAGGGACGTAATCTTCAGCATAAACTAGCAAGAGAAGTGAGTAGGAGAAAAATATTTTGAGTATATCGAAAATGTTCGCTAGTAGCAATGAAAAAATTTGGGTCTTAAATACACGTAACGCAGGGAATGTCAGCCCGTAGCTACATTATAGCAAGAGGCTTTTTAGTTTTAATCCATTAGTATGTTTATGTATGAAACAGCCACATTCTTATTATCGAATGAAATTTAGAGATATGATCATCTTTACTAATTTCTGGAGTTTTCGGATATCGTGTACCTCTGGTCACATTATCCAACATAAATACACAGAGAGTTGAATCCGTTTGCTTAAGACCTGGTCTTTTTTTTTCTTCATGTCAAGTGCCCTTTTAGCTTAATTTCAAAAATATAATCTTATAGAATACAAGTTACTAGCGCATGTTCTTTTCTGTCGCTGATTTTCCTATTACAAAATCACTATGTAAAAATATCCGGCTTAGTGCAGTCACCAATGTGCAACGACTAAAATTAACATTTTTTTTAAAACTAATAAATAATGAATTAAACAACATATCAATACGTTAACACTTTTAATCTGAAATTGATTTTTTAAAAACAATACAATTTTCATTAAAAATTAATAAAGTCATTGAAATTTGGTTGTATTTTAACATTGTCCTGAAATTTACAAGTGTTGTACGGCCGAGATATAGCCATTCGACTAAGTTTAACATTGTTTTTCTTTCGTTATTATTCTCACATGTTACATAAGTATCAAATTTAAAGAGACGAAACTTCCTTGAACTGTTCAATGAGTAGCAACAGACTATTTCTTTCTTATGAATGAAAGACCAGATGTTCCCTACATGGCTCAGGTCCTATATGGGGGAAAATTAAACTGTTCTTCTATAATGCATTACATGTACAATCATTGATGTATACTGAAGAGATTTAATTAGTTAAGGAAAGATAAAGAATTCAAGGCAATCATAGTTTGAAGGATTTCTATCACGTGAAAAATTTTATTCCACATTTCTGAATACATTTGTTCAAGTGATTTAAAAGAAACTACAAAACCCGAGAAAATTCTAACGTTGCTGCATAGTCTAATTGTGCCACTAAACTGGAAGTCAAGTGCTGCCTAAGTAACAGGTATAAAGACCAACATCTAAATACTCTCCGCAACGTGTATTCTTTTGAAGAAGATACCAAACTTTAGACAGAATTGACGGTTACTCATCCTACACACTACTAAGAAATTACTTGAAATCCATCTTCAATTGTGTCAAAATAAATTATATTTATCTTGTCGTTCCAGTTGTGTATAATTTAGTTGCCGATAATTTATGCTACGCTTCCGGTAACAAAAGCAATCGTAGGACTCCCTTTTCAATAGTTTGAATTATTTAAATACAAACTGTGACGAGAAGAGACATTCTAATCTCATGCTGTTACACACTGTGGAAGCTTTCTCTGTTAATACTAAAGTGATAAACATTTTCAAGCGAATGACTGATATGAAAATGTTATTTTCGTATTGGTCAGTGGGGAGTACTATGTAAAATTGTTGAGGCTAAAGGCTACCAAGACTAAACAGCCAGCAAAACGGACGAAAGGGGTCTTATTTCATCAAGACAATGCTCATGCTCCAGCACCCAATTTCTTGGTTGCAATGGCTGCTGTGACTGAACTGGTTGATCTCTGACCCTGTTATTCCGATTAAGCCCCATCTGACTATCATTTGTTCCCCTTGGCTGGGAAACAGTATCGCAGTGATAGTGACATCATATCTGCTCTTCATGACTATTTTGACCAAGAGCATGAAAGCTTCTTCACCAATAGGATTAAAAAACCCCGGAAGAAGAAATATGAGGACCGCAGTGGAGACTCCGTTGAAAAATAAACCTCATTTGGTCACATTGCATGATAATATCTTGGTCAGCCATTCAACTTTTCAGCCAACCTTCGTATGTTGACTCACTTATTCTTCAATATGCCTTTCAATGTTGATTCATCTTTTATCTTTTACTTCTTTCTGTCATTTGACTGCGGCCATGCTGGGATACTGCCTTGAAGAGTTTTGTCGAACAAACGACTCCAGGACAACATTTTTTTAAAACCTAGTACTTTATGACAAACACACACACATACATGTATATATATATATATATCGGGGGCTTCTTTCTATTTCCGTCTACCAAATCCACTCACATGGCTTCGGTCGGTCCGAGGCTGAAGTAGAAGACATTCGACCAAGTTACCACGCACAGAGACTGAACTCGGAGCATTGCGTTGGGAGGTAAGCTTCTAACCACACAATATATTACTTATTTTTGTATTTCCTAGGAGATACTTAAGAGTAGGGGAAACCAGGATATGCTGTCGGGACCCGCTGCTGATATTGAGAGTTGCGTTCTATGCCTTGACCCGAACATAGAACGGGGCTCGCCCCTTTGAGCTGGAAAATGAATGGAATGTCTGGTTTGTGTCTTCCTGTGGTTACTGCCTCCTAAAAAAATGGGGAATTGGCCTGGGTACATGATATGATATAACTTAAGAGCAGTAGCCATCATTTTAAATAGGCAACTGCATATCTTATAATAATTTCGCTTGTCATTGTGTTACTTAGGCCTTCGGTAAAGCTTCCACGTGATTAGAGAAAAAGAGTGAGAAAGAAAAGAAGAGAGAAAAAGAGGATAAGGTGAAGAATGAGACAGAAAGAGGAAGACAGAAAAGAGGGAGAGAGAAGCGTCCATGACGTGAGGTAAGGGGAACATTATATTTATTATGAAGTTTAAAAAGTTAGTTGATAATAGAGGAGGAGAGTTTAAAATATAATTTTAGCAGATGGGGTGATGTTCTGATGGTGAGGTTAAAGAGAGGCACACAGAGAGAGATGGGAGAGAGAGAGGGGGAGAGAAAGTGGGGAGAGAAAGGATGGAAAGAGAGGGGAGATAAAAAGGAGAGAGAGATGATGATAGTGGTAGTGACAGTGGTTGCAGTAGTGATGGAGATGGAGGTGGTGGATAGTGAAAAGTATATATATTTTTTTAAATTGAAATAATTTTTTTTAATATCACCTATCACTTAACGCATGCGCATAACTGCAATTCCGTGAAATATTCAAGCCTATTTACGTAGCAGATATATGCAATTTAAGTAAAGGTTGTATTATATGTACGGGGTATTTTTTATGGGGAAAATACAAAAGTAAGAGTGAATATTTATTTTATGAGTGCTGTGTAATAAGTTTATAAAATTGTGCATAAATTATATAAAGTGTATATATAAAGTTCATTAAGTAATCATCATATTCAAATTTCTTTCACTTTTCAATGAATAACAATATAATTAAAACTGAATAATAAATTTACATATTTTCAACATCTTACAATAAAAAAAATATACATTTTTTAAATACTTGTTCGTTTTTCCATTAATCAACTCTATATGAACAATGTATTGAATCTAACGAAACTGAAAAGTATTTAAAGGCAGCGAGCTGGCAGAATCTTTAGCATACTGGGCGACATGCTTAGCCGTATTTCGTCTGCCGCTACGTTCTGAGTTCAAATTCCGCCGAGGTCAAATTGTCGATTAAATAAGTACCAGTTACGCACTGGTGTCGATATAATCAACTTAATCCGTTTGTCTGTCCTTGTTTGTCCTCTCTGTGTTTAGCCCCTTGTGGATAGTAAAGAAATAGATATTTCGTCTGTCTTTACGTTCTAAGTTCAAATTATGCCGAGGTCGGCTTTACCTTTCATGATTTCGGAGTCGATAAGTTAAGTACCAGTTACATACTGGGGTCAATGCAATCGACTTAATCCCTTTGTCTGTCCTTGCTTGTTCCCTCTATGTTCAGCTCCTTGTGTGCAATAAAGAAATAAAAAACTGAAAAGTATTTACCATATACAATTAAAATATTTGTGTGTGTGTGTATGTGTGTGCGTGTGTGTGTGTGTGTGTGTGTGTGCGTGTGTGTGTCTGTGTCTGTGTGTGTGTGATTTGATCTCTTTGAAAATTACATTCCATTGAGGAATTTGTAATATAAGAAATCAGTCGGAAAAATCCATTTTGATATGCTATCCGAATTTTTTTTTAAATGTTCATACATTTTTGTGCCATCCTGCAAACTGACCTAAACATCATGGTAATGAATTTTGCTTTCAGTTAGAATTGCTGATATGGATTCAATATCATGACAATTGATTTCACAAACTTCTCGGGTAAATTTAGACACGATCTCAACACACAAAATACATGATTTCAGTAGTTATAATTCTAGAAACTGCAAGTTGAGGATTGGTCCCTGCTTAATATCTCAGGAATCAACCAGTTCAACAAATATGCCCTTGATACTCGCTGCTGTTTCCTTTGACAATCAAACAAACGAAACATTACCCAAAATGTATTGGCTAAACATCTTTTGCTGGATTTGGGGTCAATAAAATAAGTGGCTGTTGAGCAATAGGGTCGACATCATCGACGTAATCCTCCAAAATTTCAGCTCTTGTGCCTATAGTAGAAATGAATAATAACCTAAACAAAGACAATATTTGTATTCACCCAAGGAAATACGATGAGAAGCACACATAATGCGTAGTTGTAAAAGTAGAAAACATTCCTTGTGACTGCGCAATAATTAATGTTGTAATCTTGGGATATCAGTAGCATTGTTTAATCTTTCTTTCGAACTTTCTGTTCGTTCACTTTCTTTTCCATTCCTTCTTCTTTGTTCTTCCATTTTATTGCATTTCTAATTCACCTTCTTTGTGTTTCTTTTATCATGTCAGATTGTTGTCGATGGATGTTGTTGTTGTTGTTGTTACTGCAGTGAATGAAGATATTTTTCTATTCACAAGTAATTGCCTTTCTTCCTTCTTATTTAGAAACTTCTTTTTCTATTATGTATGTATGTATGTATGTATGTATGTATGTATGTATTGATAGATAGAAAGATAGATAGATAGATAGATAGATAGATAGATAGATAGATAGATAGATAGATAGATAGATAGATAGATGGATGGATGGATGGATGGATGGATGGATGGATGGATGGATGGATGGATGGGACTTGGATGGATGGATGGATGGATAGATAGATAGATAGATAGATAGATAGTTAGATAGATAGATAGATAGATGGGATATGTGACAGAATACGTATTAATATTATACACATACACGTGCTTGTGCGTATGCGTTGTACATGTGCGTGTGTGTGTGTGTGTGTGTGTGTGTGTATGTGCGTGTGTGTATGTGTGTGTATTCTATATCTAGCCATCCGTTGCTTTGTCACTTCTACTTTTTTTATATTTCCTCTAACTTTGCTGCTTTTTCTATCTTATAAATATTTTTTTGTATTTTCTTTTCACCTTCTCTTATTTCTCATTCATTCCCTTCTGAAATTTCTTCCCGTCTATTTCTTTTCACTTTCTTTCACTTTCAGCAACCTTCTCTCCTTATCTTCTCTATATAACTTGCCTGTATTTCGTCTTTTATTTCATTGCTTTTTCTCCTCCTCCTTTCTTTGTCCTCCTTCAACATTTTCTCCTCTAACCCTCACACTTTATCGTTTTATATTTACTATGGCTTTCACATTCTTCCATTACTTCTCGCTTTCACTTCTATCCCTCTCTCTCTTACCCTTTCTGCCTCTCTCCCTCTCTCCCCATTCTCTCTCTCTCTCTCTCTCTCTCTATCTTTCTCTCTGTTTCCGTCCAACTATAATTGTTATGTGCATGTGTATTTGCGAGAACACAGACACACATACATACACACACACGCGCGCAAACACAAATACACATACAAACACACACACACAAACACACACACACACACGCGCGCGCAAGCACACACACATGCAAACACACACACACACACACATATATAATGCATGTCAGAATACACATACATGAACAAGCCCCTAAAAATCAATGTGAGAGAGATATTGATAAATTAAATATTATTATAAGGTGGATGGTGAAAGTCTGAGAGAAAAAGGAGGGATGTCGAAAGTATGTCTGTCGTATAAACAATCCCACAATAAAATATACAACTCACAAACACACCGTCTCATTCATATATATTCATAGACTGAGAGACGCAATTACACATTCACAAGCAGAATAGTTCTGCTCATATATACTTAGTTACAAGATACGACCACACGCGCATATACAGAGAAGAGGAGAGAAAGTGAAAGAGAAGATTGTACAGCTACACCGACAGCTATATATATTGAAATGTTGGTTCTTACTTGCATCAATACAACCCAACAAGTCAACACCAACACGAACTCGAAGCATTGTTAAAATATAATAACACGTAGTTTTTTTTTATATACACATATATAAACATATGTGAAATAGACAATAACACCTAGAGCTTAACGTAACCAAACACATGCACGCGCACACACTCCCACACATACAAGTCAATCATACATACACATAAATAATGGATAGAAAACATCCAATAACTTCTTCGGTATCAGCTGCTGATGGGAGTTGTCGAATACTGCTTAGCAGACGACAAAAGCGCACCAGAAGCAGACGATAGAAACTTAAGCGCGGCAGACGACATATTCCTATGAGAAGCAGAACAAAACTCCAACTTAATTTTAGTTGGGACATTCTAAGAAGGTAATCCATAGAGAGGGGGGGAAATATTCTTTGGCAAGAAACAAAACAAAATACAACTAAAGGAGAAAAAGAAAACAAAAGGCAGAACTAGAATCTGAAGTGAGTTATATTTCCTGTTAATTTTATGCATTCTTGTCGCTATTGTTGATTTTATGATGTCGTTTTTCTTCATCGAGTATGTTTATGCCTAAAAGTATTCCCCCTTGGACCATCGTATTATTTTTAGGAACACATTATTCAACGTGCCTTATTTTGGGGGGCCGGTGAGGAAATTGAGAGAAATTTGGTTTATATTTCACTAAATTTATTCGATTATTTTTTCGTGTGTTTGACTCCCAAAATTGTTGTTTTTTCCACTTTTACTTCTTATTCCCTTTCACATTACTCCCATCTACAATAGTAGCATTATTCCTATTGTCGCTCAGCCTGTTAGAAATAGCAGCCAAACTTTCCTCGATAAAAGGACAACGATCTAGTACATTACCCTACAATCTTTTAAGAATTTGTCTTTAGTTTTCCTGGATCAATCCATGTGATAGCTACGCCACGAATAGGATAGACCAAAAGTTTACCGAGTTCTAGGCGCAACCTTCCGCAAAAAATACCCTTTCAAATATTATTCACATTTGTAATTCTTTATATGTTCATTTATTGCTTTTATTTTTTAGTTTTTTTAACACTTAAATCAGACTTTACCCACATCTCTTGAGTGATTACTTTTCAATGAGATCCCAACCATAATTTTCTTTCTGCGCGAGTGTTTTTAATAATCTGTGATATCTAGGCCATTGTACGGCTATGTCATTTTTTAATCATGAAGCGTTCAACAAAATGAACCAGCGTTATATAGTTGACAACTTCTTCGCTTGGAAGCCTTCACATTGTGCATGTCTTACTCTAAAATTTCCAGTGATGTCGTATAACTTTTAGTGATATCTGACTTAATTTACTCAAAATTATTTTACTCTAAAGTTAGCATCTTGTCTACTTGTAGTTATTGTATATGTTTATAAAACTGAAGCGGAAGTATAAAAAGCGGAATTGTTTAGTAAAACACGAAACGTCCCAAAGCTGAACTACAAGAAAAGGTGCTAAACCATGTTACTACTGTTCTTTCTACTGTTATTTTTATTATTCTCATTAGGTGGTGAGCTGATAGAATCTTTAGCACGACGGACAAAATGCTCAGCAGCATTTCTTCCGGCTCTTAATATTTTGAGTCAACTTCCCTCAGAAGTCAAGTTGGCCGTTCATCCTTTCGGGATTGATAAAATAAGTACCAGCCAAGTGCTGGTGAGCAACTTGTACCCTTTCCTCAAACTTGCTGGCCTTCTGCTAAAATAAACAGAGTTTATTTTAAGATTGGTGAAATGGTAGAATTTGTAAAACGAAGTCAGCTTTGCTTTTTATCCTTCTGGGGTCGAGGAAATGAAATACTAATTAAGTATGGTATTTGGTGTAAGCATCTAATCCCGCCCACCAAATTTCAATACTAGTGCCTATATTAGAAACAATTTTTAAAAAGCCAGCAAATTGTCAGAATAATTAGTATTCCGGGAAAAGATTTTCACTCTGTATATTCTAACTTTTACATTCTGGGTTCAAATACCTCTAATAAATTAATGGCATTATCTGTTTATCAATATGTTTTAAACAGTATGTTTTTAAAGATGCTTATCATTCGTTTTGTCTTGAGGGTGGGTACGCGCAATACTTTAATATACTTCGTGTTTCTCGTAAGCAATTGCAAATTGCTGGCTGCAAAAAGAACATTGACAGTGAAGAAATCCTTAAAAACCGACGCACGAGGAAGAAAAGTCCTAGGAAAGAAAGGTTGTGCAAAACCTGGGAAAAACAATATGATTACCGAAAGGACAAGATACGAATAAGCCGAGAGAGCTTCAGCGGAGGAGATACAAGACCAAACGATATAGTGGAGCAAATCCCATTTTTGTAGATGTTGACAACGAAGCTGTTGAAAACTTAACTATGAACTTCACTTATGATTCTTTGTTGTTTACCGTTTCACTCTTTCACTGCATACATTCTGCTATAAATATGGATGGATGGATGGATGGACTGATGGCTTGGTGGATGAATGTCTGCACACACACACAAACACACAAGCACACACATACATATACAGCGTCGGCTAAAAGTTACGCACTAAAACATTTTACATTTTATTTATATCATGCTATTATTAGTATTCATTTTGTTCACCATGTACAAGTACGCGTGTATTCCTCATTTGTTTTATTTGTTGTATTCAATTTTAGAAAAGGTGAAGCATGTCTGACAAATCCGGACTGTATTGAACCTATTTGGTGCGAGAATTTTGGCACAACTTGTATATAGATAGACAAACAGATAGATAGATAGATAGATAGATAGATAGATAGATAGATAGATAGATAGATAGATAGATAGATAGATAGATAGATAGATAGATAGATAGATAGATAGACAAACGCAGAGCAGTTTATATATACATATGCATGTGTGTGTTAGTGTGTGTGTATGCGCGCACAAATATATACTGGTAGGTATACACACACACATATATATACATATATACATACACGCACATACACACACACATATATATATATATATTATATATATATATATATATATATATATATATATATAGCGCAGGAGTGGCTGTGTGGTAAGTAGCTTGTTTACCAACCACATGGTTCCGGGTTCAGTCCCACTGCGTGGCACCTTGGGCAAGTGTCTTCTACTGTAGCCTCGGGCCGACCAATGCCTTGTCAGTGGATTTGGTAGATGGAAACTGAAAGAAGCCCGTCGTATATATGTATATATATATATATATATGCGTGAGTGTGTTTGTGTGTCTGTGTTTGTTCCCCTAGCATTGCTTGACAACCGATGCTGGTGTGTTTATGTCCCCGTTACTTAGCGGTTCGGCAAAAGAGACCGATAGGATAAGTACTGGGCTTACAAAAGAATAAGTCCTGGGATCGAGTTGCTCGATTAAAGGTGGTGCTCAAGCATGGCCGCAGTCAAATGACTGAAACAAATAAAAGAGTGAAAGAGTATATATATATATATATATATATATATATATATATATATATCTTTCCTGTGTTTGTGAAATTTTTTTATCTCTGCAGTAAGGCTTCATTTCCACACACGCCAGCTGAATTCAATTCGTCCCCAATCGAAAACACTTGTTGTTATTATTATTATTATTATTATTATTATTATTATTATTATTATTATTATTATTATTATTGTTGTTCTTGTTGTTGTTGTTGTGTTTTGTATTTATAATCGTGTAACATCGTCTGTTTTTCCGTCCTTGTTTTCGTTTACATTCGATGGTTTCTTCCAAGGAATATAATACTCTTAGCTTAGTTTTTCCTTGAGGCTGGCCAGATTGGAGCAATCTCAAGATTAATGAGCCGAAATTGCGAAGATGATCCGGTTCTTGAATGAGGATAGAAAACTTCGAATGACCCGTCCTTGTTTTGTTTTTTTTGTGTATCGTCTATCTGGATGTTTTGTTGTCCCTTTTTGTATCACCTAGTTGTCCGGATGCTTTGCGTTCTTGTCCCAATTTGTATTTTATGTATGTGTGTATACCGTTGTGTCTGGGGAGAGTTATTCCATTTTAATGCCTTATAATTTAACACACTCACCGGTAAAAAAATTCCACGCCTTTACTTATTTATTTTTCTAAAATTTTCGTTGCGTCTTGCAAACTTTTCAATAGTTCTTCACTCTGTCCGTTATACAAGCTGCGTCCTTTTTGTTTGTTTGTGCGCATGTGTGTGGGTCAGTATGTGTGCGCATACACATGTATGTATGTATGTATGTATGTATGTATGTATGTATGTATGTATGTATGTATGTATTTATGTATGTGTGTGTGTGTATGTATGTATGTATGTATGTATGTATGCATGTATGCATGTAAGTGTGTGTGTGTGCAGGAATGTATGTATGTGCGTTTATTTGTATGTATTCTGCATATTCATGTTTGTGTATTTATGTGTTTGTGCTTGTGTATTTATGTGTTTGTGTTTATGTGTTTTTATGTGTGTGTGGACGTGTGTCTCCACGTGTGTCCTTGTGTGAAGGAAGTGCGTGTGTATTGGTCATGTGTTTCAGTCTTAATTTCTGTATGTGTGTGTGTGTATACTTGTCTGTTCATATAACCTATGTACTTACCTGTTTGTATGTCTATCTGTTTACTTTCATATCCATATGCCTACATACATGTGCGCTGATACTGATCTTTGGTTAAAGACTGTGAACCCATAGCTTCGAAATATGTTGTTCACAAGAACTCACCCTTGTCCCACGACATGAAAATTATCATACTGATAGGAAACTTAGTTAGGATAATGAACAACGTGTCCCCACTGTGCAAACCCTATGCAATGGAGAAACATGTACAGAACTTCATGCACTGCAAGCAGTTTCTCTGGATATGATCAGAAAGATAGAGTTCGAGTATACAGGGGTGCTACACACAAACACACAAACATGAATATGCAGAATACATACATACAACGTACACACATAAATACATAAAAACGCACACACACATACATACATGCACACACATACTTACAAGCACACACATACAGCGACAAAAATATTTTGACAAATTAAACTTAAATGTTGAAGTGAATCGAACGGCTTTTGTGTGTTTCTTAAATGGCTTACAAACACCTTTCACGCTGCAATTGTTTTCGTTCCAGCACACGATCTCAGATCAAATCACTTGCTATGCAAGCACATCTCCATAATATACATACATATATATATATATATATATATATATATATATATATTTAAAAAAGGAGATGTGGAACACGAGTTGTGATATATAAAAAAAGGAAATGAAGAAAATGCTGACAAAATAATTTAAGTAATGGAGAGTGTATTTAATTAGGTGAAAGTTCTTTTTACCGGTTGCGCATTTGTTATGCTTATCAAAAGATATATTTTTTAAGTGAGATAGAGTTCCTTTCTGATAGATTTTTTTCTCTTATCTGGATAAGAGAAAAAAATCTATCAGAAAGGAACTCTATCTCTCTTAAAAAAATATCTTTTGATAAGCATAACAAATGCGCAACCGGTAAAAAGAACTTTCACCTAATTAAATACACTCTCCCTTACTTAAACTATTTTGTCAGCATTTTCTTCATTTCCTTTATATATATATATATATATATATATATAATATATATATATATATATATATTTAAAAAAGGAGATGTGGAACACGAGTTGTGATATATAAAAAAAGGAAATGAAGAAAATGCTGACAAAATAATTTAAGTAATGGAGAGTGTATTTAATTAGGTGAAAGTTCTTTTTACCGGTTGCGCATTTGTTATGCTTATCAAAAGATATATTTTTTAAGTGAGATAGAGTTCCTTTCTGATAGATTTTTTTCTCTTATCTGGATAAGAGAAAAAAATCTATCAGAAAGGAACTCTATCTCTCTTAAAAAAATATCTTTTGATAAGCATAACAAATGCGCAACCGGTAAAAAGAACTTTCACCTAATTAAATACACTCTCCCTTACTTAAACTATTTTGTCAGCATTTTCTTCATTTCCTTTATATATATATATATTATATATATATATATATATATATATATATATATATATATATATATATATATATATTGCAGCTAAATTGAAGCGTTCACTTTCATGGATTTCATCTCAATTATACCAACCTTCTTGCTAATCGTTGCTGATCTTTACATTCCGAGTTCAAATTCCATCGAGACTAGCTTTTCAAGCGCAGGCGTGGTTGTATGGTAAGATGTTTACTTCCCAGCCACATGGCTCCAGGTTTAGTGTCACTGCGAAAAAAGCCTTGTGATTGGAGTTGGTAAACAGAAACTGAAAGAAGCACATCGTTTATATATGTATGTGTGTGTGCATGTGTGTGTGTAAATCTTTGTGTCTGTGTTTGCCTTCCACTGCATCTTTACAAACGGCGTCGGTTTGATTACGTTCGTGTAACTTAGCATTTCATCAAAAGGAACCTGATAGAATATGAAAATGCAAGTACTAAACCTCTTTAAGGCAGTGCCTCAGCATGGCTACAGTCTAATGGTTGAAAAAAGTAAAAAATTAAAGAAACATAAAGATACTTGTTCTTTCTATCATTTCTCTCGACTTTCATTCATCCTGCTTCATTAATAATTAAGTTACCTGCAGTAAATCTGATTCTAATTGCATGTATTGTTTATAAATAAATAATCTTTAGCTAATTTTTTCTCAGTTCCTAAGGAATAGTGGCCTGCGGTGGACGACTAGTCAAATTTACTGACCAAATATCATTTATTGGAGTGAAATTTGTGGCACTGAGGAACGGAAGAATATGACAAATATTAATTTATTTTCAATAAGATTGTAAGTCCTACATGTAGTTTAGAAATATTATTTCTGTAATATTCACGTCACATTTTCCCCATTGTATATGCATAAACATCAATACACCACACAACTGTTACACATCACACACACATAAACATACATTCATGCATACATACATACATACAGACAGGCAGACGCATGCAACACACATACACACACAAACATACGCACATATGTATAGAGAGTGTTAGAAACAGGAAAAAACTCTACATATAAAGCAACTTATATTATTTGAAATATGTTGAGTGTATGCACACACACGCGCTCGCAGACGCTCAACTCATCTTTCTGAGGGTCACAGCATGGAAAAGCAAAGTTCGGGCAAGTAGACGCCCAAACGTATTAATGGTTTCGCCAATAGTCTCGTTTCGCGGAATTTATATATTTTACAGTTTATCTTTTACTTGTTTCAGTCATTGACTGCGGCCATGCTGGAAGGATTTTTAAGTTGAACAAATCGACACCAGAGTTTTTCTTTCTTTCTTTCTTTCTTTTTTTTTTTTTTGAAGCCTAGTATTTATTCTATCGGTCTCTCTTGCCGAACCGTTATTGGTACTGGGAGGTAAACACACGAATACCGGTTTTCAAGCGGTGGTGGTGGACAAACACACACGCACGCACACATATACATGCATACATACATATACATATATATATATATATATATATACTTAATTTAAAAGCAGCAGAAAATTAAACAAAACCTGTTACTCTGAGTTTCACGTTCCCGTTCGTCGGACAAAAGCATATTACTCTACACCTGGTATTTGAGTACTCTTTTTTCCACCTTGTTTCACATTTATGTGTTTACTCCGGTATATATATATATATATAGCCCGAGACTACAGTAGAAGACACTTGGCAACGCAGTGGGACGGAGCCCACAACAATGTGGGTGGGAAGCAAACTTCTTACAACACGGCCAAGCCTTTCTTTCTAAGCCCTTCCCAGTGACATTAGGCAGCGAATTAGAATAAATGTTTAGAGTATGGGTCAGAATATATTTCTGATATTAGTTCCAGTTCACTGCACTCTGAGTTCAAATCTCACCTAGATCAATATTTAGGTGGTAGTAAAGTGTAACTAGGAAGGTAGAGGACGAATTTAAGAGGGGACTTGGAAGTAGCGGGGCCTGCACGCCACACAACTGCAGCTTCACATTTGTCAGCCGGTTTGATAACAATATCCTCACGGTGTCTTAGGCACCAGTGGGTAAAGAGTCCGGCTTGGGTGACGTTGATTTGTCGAAGTGCCTCCAGAAGTTGAACCAGTCTAGGCTCTATAAAATAAAAGTTCAGCCCAGAACGTAGTTGTTAGAATGTCGTTTTAAATACATTGCGATATTTGTTCCAGCTCATTTTCTAAGTTTTTCGTCGGAAGATTTGATCGGCCGACCGGTTTAATACTACCACTTGATTTTCAGGTGCCCTTAGTGAGCATCGCAGAGTTGCAAGCATTTGAGCTAGGTCTCTGGCTTGAATATAACTTCATTCAAACAGCCGCCGATGTCTTAAATAAATGGAAAGTCATTGGTGCATCTTTCCTTCTATTACTAAGCAAATAAAAATTATTTATGTTGAAATAAATTCATATTTCCTATATTAAACATCTCAGGCACTCTATGTTCGTATGTATGTATGTATGCATGTATGTATGTATGTGTGTGTGTATGTAGTGCATACATACACAGACACAAGTATATACACATATACATATACGTATATATATAGTATATATACGCACGCGCACGTACACATATACAGACACACACACTTTCAGCACTACGAACTCTAATCACTCCTTTATCCTGGAGAAAGATTTTTTCCTCGTTGGCGGTGCCATATACCAAGCGGCAAACAACAAGGATTGGGTATTTTAACTACGTTGTTTCGCTTTGCTGCTTCTGTAAATAATATTACCTTGAACGTTGGTAAAGAAAAATAATAAGAGATTTCATATTATGGCCCGAGGTCACTTATTCACTTATTCTGTCAAGGTCAGCAATATTGAGGGGAAAGGTAAATTGTTTACATCAACCCCAGCACTTCACTGGTAATTTATATTTATCGTCCCCGAAAGGTGTTATTTGAATTCACAACGCAAAGAGCTGGAAGAAATGCTGCAAATCATTCTGTCGTGCGTGCTAACGATTAATGCCAGTTGACATTCTTAATAAGGAGTGGCTTTGTGGTAAGTAGCTTGCTTACGAACCACATGTTTCGGGGTTCCGTCCCACTGCCTGGCACCTTGGGCTCTACTATAGCCTCGGGCCGACCAAAGCCTAGTTAGTGGATTTGGTAGACGAAAACTGAAAGAAGCCCGTCGTATATATGTGTGTGTGTATATATATATATATGAATGTGTGTGTATATGTTTGTGTGTCTGTGTTTGTCCTCCCCAACATCGCTTGACAACCGATACTGGTGTGTTTACGTACCCGTAACTAAGCGGTTCGGTAAAAGATACCAATAGAATAAGTACTTGGCTTACAAAGAATAAGTCCTGGGGCCCAGTATGCCCACAATGAAATGAGTGAAACAAGTAAAAAAGTAAAAGAATAATAATTTCAAATTTTAACACAACAGTTTTGGGATAGAAGTAAGTCTATTGCATCGACCCAAGTGCTCAAATGGTACTTATTTCATCTACTCCGTAAAGTGTCTGACTAACCTTACAGTCTGGTCCAACACACACCTCTAATGTCACCCGACTGTCCATATCGGCCAAAATAATGCGACGTGACCATCTTCACAATCGACTCAAACGATAGCCGGATCCATCCTACACACGACGGTAGGTGCTCGAGATAAACGTACAAGTCAGCAATTCTCCAGCACTGGATGAGTGCGTACGGAACAATTTCGTCGTTCTGCGTGCATTTCGGGCTAGTCCGGCTAACAGCATCTCCATACCTGTAAAGTCTATTTCGAATCGGCAGTATCAGACCAGGGACTTCTGGAAATTGATCATGAGCCTTGGCCCGAAAGTCCAGCGGAATAGACGAGCCAGTTCATACTCATCGACGCCCAGTGTCTCCATGAGAATGATATCACTCCTACCCGTCACTAAACCTCTATAGAACGCCAAAGTCTAACTTCCACCGACCGCAGTGCGCGACTAGAAGAGAGCTGCGAGCGCCTGTCGGTACCCTAGGTACCAAGCACCTTTCCTTGGTCTACGTTTGACGCAGTTCTGCAATCCCAAAAAAAAAAAACGAGTTCCGGGAAAGCGAGTCTGATAAACAGTGCTCGGTGTCAAGGAACCGTTCGAGATGTCGAAGCCTCGTGTCTGCCCATCATCAGCCACAAGAGTTCTCCAGTCAACGGGCATTGACTGTAAATGAAGCACCTGACAAGCCAAAAGCATTCCTTCCACAAATAGCAGAAGAGTCGGCTCTTCATTCTAATCAGGCATGAATGGGAATAAGCCACGACAGTCAAGCGATGGTATACGACGAAGGCGATGTACGTGTTCGCATCACTACCCGTCCTTTCAACGAAAACTTTCTCTCAGAAAATTTCTGGATGAGACGGGTTACCCTTGTCACTTCGTCCTCGTTTCTCTCCACTTGGAAGTTTCAACGAAATCAGACCCCGAGAAATTTAACCGGTATGTCCGTCCAGCGTCCTACGATGCTATTTTTTGACATTCACCTGCCTCTTCAAAGTGCAAAACTGCAACCGACTGACTTTTCTTGGATGATCTTTGCTCTAGTTACCTAGTTTTCCTTTACAACAGTGCCGATCAGGTCTGGTGTGCCCTTATCAGACAGGTAGTCATGATGAGTATACTGGACTTTCTATATTTTACCGCAGCTTCCCTTTGATGGCAAGCACCGCTCTCTCACTCAATAATAATAATAACAACAACAACAACAACAGCAACAACAACAATACCAGACACGGTAGATTATTCAATTTACTTACCGCAAAAAATTGCCTTCAGAGCATGTATCAGCAAAAAGTTGATTTCATACTCAACATAAGGGCGCTAGCTTACAGAAATGAGAAAAACTACTTGACATTTACGCATTTCTCCAGAATTTTAGAAGTGTAAATGAAGTAAAGTGAATTCATATAGAAATTAAAACTAAGGCCTTAGCCTTCGGATACATAATATCACAACAATTGTAAAATATCTTGAGAGTGTTTAAGAGTTTAGAAGTTTCATTTTACGTTTTATACGCGACCTCTAAACGATTAAAAGAAAGAAGGTCAGTAAGAGTTCATTCTTTTATCTTTAGCCGCAGATCGTTCCCTATCAAAAAGATATTTGATCAAAGGTATTCCAACGGGGTCTCTCCATCCATTCCACTACTCTTAACTTAGACTTAAGACGGTCAAGTGTGACTTGAAGGCAATTTATTTTATTTCTTGCTGGTCAAGTGTTCAAAGGTAACTTTTCTTGTTACCTTTGAACACTCTGGCAATCATTTTAACCATATTGATGGTATAAAAGTTAAATGTAAATGAATTTCCCGTGTATTTTCAGCACAGAAATGAGTTCACTATTAGCATTATGAATGAGTTTCTACATGTGATATAATCTAGTTTCCAATAGTTAGTGATAAAATCCAGAATTTCTGTATAAATGTGTCTGTGTACAGCTTTACAAACATCAGTATGCATGTCCTTATTCAGTTTTATTTCAAGATTTCTTGCCACTATAGTGCCGATTTCTAACCTACATTCAAGGCTCCTTCATTGAAATTTCAACATCAACAACAGGGCATGTATGTATGTATGTATGTATGTATGTATGTATGTATGTATGTATGTATGTATGTATGTATGTATGCATGTATGTATGTATGTGTGCAGATTTGTATGTTTTGCTTCATGCATGTATTCTCATGCATTGCTCTATGTGTGTATTCTCATCTATTTCTTTATGTGTGTATGTATGTTTGTTTGTATGTATTTTGTTTGTTCCTTCTCGAGCCATGCCTGGCTCATAAGGGCCGATTTCCCGGTTTCTTTGGCTTATAGGTTCCCCACCTGGACGGGACGCCGGTCCGCCGCAGGCGAGCTGCAAGATGCGGGAGGAAAGAGTGTGAGAAAGTTGTGGCGAAAGAGTCAGCAGAAGTTTCGCCATTACCTTCTGCCGGAGCCGCGTGGAGCTTAAGTGTTTTGCTCATAAACACACATCGCCCGGTCTGAGATTCGAACCCGCGATCCCTCGACAGCGAGTCCGCTGCTCTAAACACTAGTTTGCATGTATGTATGTGTGTATGTATTTGTGTGTACGTGTGTATGCGTGTGTACCCGTGTATGTTTTTCGTTTTTTCACAGCTCAACTCTGATCAGTAAATCTAAGATTAAGAGCTCTTCAACTATGATAATCCCATTTTTCTTTTTTATCATTTTTATTTTATATTTTTCCTCTTTTCTCATTAGCATTCTCAGGGGTGATTTCGTACAGTAGTGTTTCTAAATCCATTTCTGACATTTGTAGAACTTTACAATGAGGCAGTGAAGATTTAGGAACGTGGGATAAGGACTTAGGAATTCTACTGGTTCAAATTGATGTAAAAAAAAAGAAACTAATAAAAACATGAAAAATATAGAAAAATGACAAAATTCGATTATAGTCATGTAGTGAATGAAACACATACACACATTAATATGTATATACACACTTGCATTTATGTATCTGTGTGTTTGTTTGTCTGTGTGTGTGTATAAGAGATTATATAAATGAAAAACTTCTTGTTCACTTGTCGAGTATGTAATTTCTTATTATACTCTCTTCACCCGATTATCTACCTAAACTGTAAACGTGAAACTTTCCGTCCCCTGCCCTTATGAACAGAAATATGTGCTTGGATACAGACGGATGCTATCGCGAATATAGAATGGTGATAGTGATACTTATATGATACACTATTATTTATCCATTCAGTTTCCTACTCGAGAGTTTAGTGACAGGGCAGAGTGGGTGGGGAACAATCTCAGCACTCATGATAAGGGCTAGTAGGAAGAGTAGGGTGGTACCTCTTTGCCACTCGAGGCCTGTCTCTGCTTAGCGGATAAAAGAGTTATACGAAAGAACTCTCTTCACCCTGTTATCTACCTAAACTTTGGACGCAAAAATTTCAGTCCCTGCCCTCATAAACAGAAATATGTACTTGGATACAGACAGATGCTATCACGAATATGACATAAGAACTTCTATCATCAGTAATACTCAATACTAAAATCTAAATGTTTGTCACACAGAACTTATTACATATAAGCATACACTTTCACATACACGTAAATCGCCATACGTGATTGTTTTTGCCCTAACTCTCGTGTTTGAAATCGACTAGAAAAATTAATTGAAATGGATCTATTGTATAAATATTAATATATATACACACATATGCATGTGTATATGTATGTATGCATACATATATATGTATATATATATATATTATATATATATATATATATATATATATATATATATATATATATATATATATATATATATATATATATATATATATATACTTTGATACTTTGATACTTTGATAGGTTTCGGCCATTATTGGCCCAGGCCATGTCTAACTTAATAGCACCACCTGGTGAAGTCTTTCAAGTCAGAATTTGGGCACTATGGCCCACTCAAGTAGAGAGTTATTGTTTACAGAGACATATCCGGGTGTAGGGGGTTTATCCGGGATTTCTTGAAGGAATCTGTCCAAAGACTTCTTGAACCCTATAGGGTCAGTTTCTGTTTTAATGTGTTTTGGTGTAATGTTAAAGAGAGCGGGGCCAATTGAGGTGAAATAATTGTGCCGTATTGTTGTTATTAGATGAGAGTGCGATTTTTGTTTTGGGCGGATGGCACGGGGCCCAAGCCTTGGATGTACCTTAAAGGTGATGCCAACATCATTTGGGCAATGCTGATGGAATATTTTCCACATCATGCAGATGATGTAGCGCTCACGACGACGTTGGAGAGAATAGAGTTTTAGCTTTTCTAGTCGACCCCAATAGTCGAGGCCTGTCATGCCATCTATCTTTTTTGTGATTGCCCTTTGAGGTGCTTCAACTTTTATGATACCTTGTATTGTGTGGGGAGACCACAGTGGACAACAGTATTCAAGGTGGGGTCGGGCAAAAGTGGAGAAGAGAAGGATAATGGTGTGGATATCTCTCGACTGGAAAGTTCTGAGAATCCAGGAACACATTCTGCGGGCCATGTCAACTTTGGTGTTTATATGAGTGGCCCAGCTTACGTTGTTGTCCACAATTACTCCCAAGTCTCTGATGTTGTTGGACGCCGCGAGAGTTTCACCTGAAGGAAGGGAGTATGGGAGTTTCAGGGCATCCTCTTTTCCAAAGTGGATTAGCTCAAATTTATCCTCGTTCAGCAGCATATTGTTTTTTTCTGCCCATTGGATAACAGCCAGTAGATCTGACTGAAGGCATGTCCGGTCACTCGCCTCATTTATGACCTTCTGTAGCTTGGAGTCATCTGCAAAGATTTTTATGTTGCTGTGCTTGATGATGTCATTAATGTCATTAATGTAAATGATGAAAAGAAGTGGGCCCAGCACAGTGCCTTGCGGAACGCCACTACTGACTTTGGCTGGGCTTGATTTTACCCCTTCAACTACAACATGTTGAGATCTGTCTGTCAGGAAACACTTAATCCATTTCAGTAACTTTCCAGAGACACCAATGTTGGATAGTTTTTTCAATAGGATCTTGTGATCGACCCTGTCGAAGGCCTTACTGAAATCAAGGTAGATGACATCGGTGTTGGAGCCCTCTCCCAAAGCTCTCAAAATGTCCTCAAAGTGATGCAGGAGCTGCGTTAGGCAGTCCCTTCCATTACGGAACCCATGTTGGTTGGAGATCAGCCGTCTGTTGCTTTCCAGAAATTGGGTTATTCGAGATCTCACCACCCTCTCAAATACCTTGATGATATGAGAGGTGAGTGAGATCGGACGGTAATTCACTGCAAGGGACTTGTTTCCCTTTTTGAAAACTGGGACAACAGACTGGGACAGAAGGTTTTTTGGAATATAGCCAGCATCCAGTGAGTTTCTCCACAGATTAGCAAGGGGAGATGCAAGTTGGTGTCGACACACCTTCAGGACACAAGCAGGGAACCTATCGGGGCCTACTGCTGAATTGTGTTTTATTTCGTTTATCGCCGCTAAGACATCAGGGGCACTAAACGTTATGTCCGATATAGTGTGTTGGGGGTTGACATCACTGATACAGCCCAGATCGGCCATATCAGGATTGCTGAAAACAGAGCAGTATTGTTTCTGCAGTATCTCGGCCATGGATTTGGCATTAATAGAAATATTAAAATAACTAAGTCTCTCTAAAAGAGAACAGCGGCAGCGTTCCCGGAAAATAATAGTTATCGCCATACTAATATGGCATTCTTATAAAAATAAGAAAAAAGCTGTCCGCTTATTAGCTCCATGAGGCCATCGCCTTAAGTTAGCTATTTGATACACAAACTGTATCCATATAACTGTATCCATACAAACTGTATCCATTTATATGGATACAGTTTGTGTATCAAATAGCTAACTTAAGGCGATGGCCTCATGGAGCTAATAAGCGGACAGCTTTTTTCTTATTTTTATAAGAATGCCATATTAGTATGGCGATAACTATTATATATATATATATATATACACATATATATATACATATGCATACATGTATATGCATGTATATGCATGTATGCATATTATATAAATAGATATGCATATCCAAGTATGTACATATGTACATACATACGCACATGTATATATGTGTGTATATTCATATTTATACTATATATGTGTGTATATATATTACTTCTCTATTTCAAATAGGTAATGCTGTAGTCATCGACACTGCCAATATTTCAACGAAAAAATAAGCATGGCGATGTTTTTCCGTGACTCACCATTCAAATTGAATTCTGCTGAACTAATTATATTAAGAGAGAAAACATATATTCGTTATTAAACAATGTTTTATGTATGAAGGCATTATATGGTTATAGTTTCTAGAATTGCTAGAAGAAAACCATGATGTTATTAATATTTAGATGTCAGAAGAGAGTTTAGCGGGAAGGTGTTGCCATTGTTACCAGCAAGATTGTTGGTGGTGGTGATGGTGTTATTCTAGTTTGTTGTGTTTCAGGCCTTGATAAACCATTAACAAACGGAAACAATCATTAGTCTTTATAGAGAGAATATCTAGAACAATGATACCCAAATTCTTTTACCATTATATAGCTCATCACAGCCCATAACACCACAAACACCACAGGCCCCCCTGATTTACAGATCATTCAACCGGCTTTCCCACTAACTCCTCGCTCCCGAACTCACACCTTAACTGGTTTCATAATCAGCCAACCAGGGAGGAGGGTGCCGCTCCCTCTGTGGTCGCTGTGCGACTCCAGGACTGGCCTGAGTTCCTGTCATGCTGCTGGCTTCATCATCTTGCCTACTGCAGCTGTCTTCATCTTGTTGCCCACTGCTGCTGGTTCCATCCTCTGAAACATTGACAATCTTCCGCACATCTAAAACATGGCATGGCATACCATCGACGGAGACGTTGTTCTTCGGTAGTGTGTTATGTCCACCGCCAGTCGTTTCCTGTCGTGGTCCACTGGAATACTTCCCGCCTCATGTACGCCCGGAGCAGGGTCGATAGACTGGAACCTGTCACAGCTGCTAACCACTATTTGCACGCTCCGTCTTGTTACATCGGAGTCGACTTTCCTGGCTAGGAACAATGTCCTGTACACCCCCATGTGATGCATGTTATGTAATTTGCTCAACTCCGAGTCACTCAGACGGCATACTGCAGCCACTGCCTACTCCGCATCCTCTGACACCTGCACCCAGGCTCGCTTTATTCTGGTCAGGACATCTGCCCTATTCTTCTCAGAAGGCACAAAGATCACGCTCAGCTTTAGATCGAATTCAGCGGTTAGTTCTCGCAGTGTCCCCAATCGACGCTTTACCAACATATCTGCGGCCCCTTTGGTTCGCACCCTCCGCTCATTGGTGATGACTGCTGTCACCCAACCAAGTACAGTGGCCGAATCGGTCCTAATTTTTATGGTGCGCAGCGCCTACTTCAAGACTAGGTTTACTCCCTTCAACACGGCATCCAACTCCGCCACGTTGATATGGCTGCAGTCATCCGTCTTCCTGAGCCAGGCTGCATCTTCCACTACGACGCCTCCTACTTCCAAGACAACTCCAATTGTGATGCTACTGGTATCACACCATATAATCCCGCTCTTTGATTTGGGAACATACCAACTGCCCCTCACTGGATCCTCTACTCTCACTCTGACTAAGACTTCCTGTATCATGTAGGTCGTCTTTTCCCCCACTCTATCGTTCCACTTCACTCCTTCGGCTCGTCCTTTGATGAAGCTACATACTGTCCGGAGCCATCCTGTAATCGGGTAGTGTCCCACACACCGAGAACAGTTCCCTTCTACTCATGCTGGTGCCCAGTTCGGGGATCTTGTTCCCTCACCGGAACACCAACGCGCCGGCCTTGTCTCTCCATAGCTTAAGGCCCTGTGTAGCGCCTCCTTTCATTGCCTCTGGTGGCTTGGCGATCAGTCCAAAACTCTTCAGGTGGCCTATGACCTCCGTTGCTGGCATTACGGTTTCATCCACCACAATGTCATCAATGTACGAATTGGTGGCCTTTTTTACTCTGTCCACCTTTCCCAAGATGGCCCTGAGAACTGTTGCCATAATCTTTGACGCTGAATTTAGGCCGGACCCCAGCTTGGTCAGATGGTATGTCCGGCCCTTATACCTGACAAGCTGATACTTCCACAGTCTCTCAGCCACATGCACCTGCAGGTACGCCGACTTCAAATCGAAGATCGTGGAGGCCCCTGTCATCTGCCTCCACTCTCGCAAGTTGTACCCGCAGACATCCGTGGCCTTGCCGCCGGCATGACATGATACTTGGTCATTCAGCTCTCGGAAGTCAAGCACTGGCCTGACCTTATGCTTTGTGGGCTGTACCCCCGCCATCAGCGGCAGGACTCCGCTCTCTACTCTTTCTTCCAAGAGGATCAATATGCCCTCCTTAATCCACCGCTGCACCTCCCCCTCGAACTCATTTCTGACATCTCCTTTCAGAGTATGTTGATAGCAGCCCACTTTATTTTTTAACGTCGGGGGCTTTCCCTTCCAGTGCCACTCCACTGTCCACTTCTGACCATCGACACCACAAACACCATATATATATGTATGTGTGTGTGTGTGTGTGTGCGTGTGTGTGTGCGCGCGTGTGTGTGTGTGTGGTGTGTGTGTGTGTGTATGTGTGCGTGTGTGTGCGTGTGTGTGTGTGTGTGTTTTGATATAGAAAGAGGAGAAAGAGTACTCGAAACTTATAGCAAAGTTTGAATTTTCCCTCGTTTTTGATCATTCGATTCGTCGCCTTTCCAAGTTTCTTTGTCTCAGCGGCAGGACTCCACTCTCTACTCCTTCTTCCCGAGGGATCAATATGCCCTCCTTAATTCACCGCTCCACCAAGGACCTGAAAGGACTCACAGATAGAAACTTTGTGTGACTATGTGACTGTTGAAGCTAATGTATTGGCGTGTGCTGTATGAGTTCGCGCGCGTGTGTGTGTATGTTTTTACGTGTGTATGTGTGGATGCGCGCGCACGTTCATAATCTCCACTGTCATTAGAGTTTCATAGTCACATTAGCACGCGTCTAAACAATCAGATGTCCGTCGTTAGACACGGGGTTACATTACTATGGAACTTTAACTAATGCTCGTGTGCACTGTTAGCTACTTACCTACACATAGATACTCTGACATATTCTTGCGTTTGCACGTGCGTGCGCGTGCGCACATACAAGCACACACAAATCTTTTCTGCTATAGGCACAAGGGCTGAAATTTTTGGAGGAAGAGGTAAGTCGATCTCATCGACCCCAGTACTCAACTGGTACTTAATTTATCGACCTCGAAAGGATGAAAGGCAAAGTCGACCTCGGCGGAATTTGAACTCAGAACGCAGTGGCAGACGAAACGCCGCTAAGCATTTCGCCTGACGTGCTAACTATTCTGCCAGCTCGCCGCCTTGTACAAACACACACGAATGTTTGTATGTGTATGTTAGAGTGTATTTGGGTCGATTTAATTTGCTATATGTCATCTCTAGTGTTACTATTTCCCAACAGCTCACTAAATTATGAAATAAATAAATAGAAATAGTATTTGGATATTTTTCCTACATTGTGATTCAATCTAAAAACGAAAGGGCTGAGGTACCATTAATCTTTTATATGTAGGTCCTCTAAGACGTGTGGGAAGAAGGGAGAGAAATAAGCTAATATGCCGGACAAAATGCTTAGCGACATGTCGTCTGTCTTTTCGTTCTCAGTTCAAATTTTGTCGAGATCGACTTTGACTTACATCCTTTCGGGGTCGAAAAAGTGTGTACCAGTTGAATACAAGAGTCAATTTAATTGACTAGATCTCTCCCGCAAAATTTTAGACCTTATGTCTGACGTGCAAAGGACTTTTTGAATAACCTCTAAAAATGTATTTGTTTTTGTTTCAATCTATTTTAAATCAGTTCTATATTTAATAATAGGAATTATGTACATTATTTACATTTCACGGATATTTGTCCTCGTCTTGTTTGTTGTTAACACCAAATGTAAATAATGTAAATAGTATATTAATTCAACCTGTGTTTTCAATGACAGTCGAGCAAATTTTTTAGTCAAATATTTCTTTACACTAAATCCTACACAGAAAAGAAAACTCGTGAGAGCAAGATTTGAGAATTATTTTCATAAATGCAAGAAAGATCGGAGTGGTGGAATGCGGGATCCGTAGAGCATTGTAAAAATGGCTTATGTTTTTAGTTATAGCCATTTAATTCTAAGTTCAAACTCCTTCGAAGGGAACTTTAACTGTCAGATTTCCGTGGTCGATAAAATAAAGTTCAAGGATCGGAAAAGCAGAATTACTACCATTAAGAAAAGTAAATGCAATGATTAATTTTGACTAGATAAAGATGCAATATAGTTTTGTTAAGATATACATAAAATAATCAGAAACCAGAGTGTGTCGAAGTATCGTTTATTCCGCTTCAATCATTTGCACTGTGAGGGAGAGTAAGATTGGCCATTTAAACCCCCAGTCTCGTTTACTGCCTAACCGAAAGTCCCTTCTCTGCAGACCAGCTCGATAGCTAGCGTGCAGTGAAGGTCTTTGTCTAAAGTTTGTCCGTTATAATCTCATGAGCAGTGCCCTACAACAGAGTCTATAAAAATAGAGGTTATGACTGCAAGCGGTCGCATTCTAAGTTGAAGAAATTATTTCATCCCGTATAAAGATTTCGCACTCCTTTATAGGTTCTTAAATGCGCTATCTCTCTCTCTCTCTCTCTCTTTCTCTCTCTCTCTCTCTCTCTCTCTCTCTCTCTCAATCTATCTATCTATCTATCTATCTCTATGTATTTATCTACCTATCTCTGCCTCTCTCTATATCTATCTATCTATCTATTTCTATCTATTTATCTACCTATCTCTGCCACTCTCTCTCTCTCTCTCTCTCTCTCTCTCTCTCTCTCAGGAGGTAAGGCACCGATTGTGACCCATTACAGGACAGGACTACCGAGATTGGTGGGACGAAAGAAGTAGGGTATTTATTCTCAAACCAGAAATCTGACATGAAAACTTGCAACAGCCACTCTCTCCACTAAGGATATTCAAGATATCAGATAATATTAAACCTAGTAACGGTTTTAATCTGCCAGCTAAGTAGGCTATAGCGAGATTTGATCTCGAAATACAAAATACAAAAAGACAAAAAACGATAGGCATTCGATCTGGCGTTCCACAAATCTACCACCCCGAATTTGTTATTTTCTTAGCAAGTTTTGAACTCAAGGAGTCGCAATAAATACCACAAGGAATTCAGTCCGATGCCGCAACAACTGTGCCAGTTCGCTACCGTATATGAAGCAATGAATGATTAAGGCTCAAATAGCTGTTGTGTTGTCTTTGGTAATACAACCTGCAGCTTTCAACTATTTATACCTTATGTCTCAAAAGGAACTCAAGATAAATGAAATAGCATCACCAGAAAACAAACGCTAATACAAGGCCTACTTTGTCGGAAAATTATTATTTAACTGCAGTGCTTCTCTCTTGTGGAGGCCCAATGGCCCAGTGGTTAGGGCAGCGGAGTTGCGATCAGAGGATCGCGGTTTCGATTCCCAGACCGGGCGTTGTGTGTGTTTATTGAGCGAAAACACCTAAAAGCTCCGCAAGGCTCCGGCAGGGGATGGTAATGACCCCTGTTGTACTCTTTCGCCACAACTTTCTCTCACGCTCTCTTCCTGTTTCTTGAGTAACGCCGCGATGGACTGGCGTCCCGTCCAGCTGGGGGTAACACATACGCCACAGAAACCGGGAACCCGGGCCCATGAGCCTGGCTAGGCTTGAAAAGAGCGAATAGAGATAGATAGAGCTTCTCTCTTAGGGTAAACAATAAACAGAAGTCATGTGAAAGAAAGGAATGCAGTAGTGTAAGTATTGTAGGTATATTTTAGTATATCTATTATATACCAAAACGGAAATTAAAATAACAATAAACTCAAAAAGAAATATTTCTCTTTTTCAGATGTTAAGAAGACCAAAAAGTTGGCTGCATTATTGCCAGGTGTTACTCATACTTCTAATCGTTCTTAAAGCTGCTCCCAAGGTCACAGGTCGTCAGCATTATAAATATAATGCTTATCTGGACAGCCAGCGTCGTTTCCATTTATGGTGGGACGTTGACTATAAACGAAATGTGGTAAACTTCCGCCTTTTGGCGGTCGTGACGTTAGATGAATGGTTCGGAGTTGGTTACTCAGCATATGGGAATTGTTCAAATGCCGATTTCTTCGTTCACTGGGTCGACGAAAACTACGTCCAGCACTGTAAGGTTAGTATATTAAGAATTAAAATTTTTTATTTCATATTATATTGCTTTGATCTTACGGTATAGACGTAAACATTTCTGTTGCCATTCAGACTAAATAAATAACCTGCTTACATATTAAGCGAAATTATTGTTACAGTGTTGGAGTTTTGTAACTATGTTTGGACAATGATAAAATTGCAAGGTTTTTGTTGCTCGTATCATTGTTGTCGTTGTTATTGTTATTGTTGTAGTGGTGTATTTTTATGATTGCTCAACAGCAGGTCAGCTCCGACAGAACAGATCTACGATCTAAGACGTTCAAGCCACAATGCTCCTCTTTTCCTTACAACTAACTTACCGAACCTGTCCCACTCTTTTCAAAATCAACATATATGTATGCATGCATGCATGCATGTATGTATGTATGTATGTATGTATGTATGTATGTATGTATGTATGTATGTATGTTTTTATGTATGTATGTGCAGATTTGTATGTTTTATGTATATATATTCTCATGCATATAGTTACATATCTGGACATGCTCATATATACTTAAATTATAAACTTCTGGAAAGTTTTACAGATTTTACAGTCCATTGATAGATTGGATCTGTAGTCTCCGAATTAGCTTTCTCTTTTCTGGTTTTGAGAGGCCTAATTTCTCAAGATTGATATTTAGGCAGTGTGTTACATATCTCAGGGCCCCAATAATTACAGGTTTAAACCTGAGCTTGTAATCTGGATAGAGTAAGTGCAGATTTCAGCATAGGTGTTCTCTTTTCACTGATCTTCTGCTTTATGTTAACATCCGCTAGGCAGCTAATTTCCACAACAGTGCACAGTTTCTCTTTTCTATCCCAAATCATTATATTGAGGTCTTCACTGGTACATTTCACTAGTATTCCTTTCTATTATGAGTGGCTATGGCTTCTACCATATTGTGGGTTCTTATTTCTTTGTCCTCGGGATAATCCTTTCGACGGATTTAATTATAGAGTGTCCTAGCTAAAAACGTTATGTCTCATCGTTAGATTATACCGTGTTGACATTTTCGGACAACTGCTTATGATTTGGGTGATATCTTCAGTGTGAACTCCATAAAGTCTGCATCGGTTGTCACATTTTTTGCTCTTCCTGCATCTCTTTCCCTTTTGTGCATCAGGTACTTGGTTGATATTCCGTCTTCCTGGACTGCAAACGCATACCCTCCAAAGTGGGAGGTAGTTATCCAGCTTTTTGTCCATGATAAACTGCTTTGATGATCGATGTTGCTATCATCACGGAGGTTTCTACTAACATATCCATGCATAGTCTTCTGCTCATATAGGCTCATCCTTTCATCTCATGATACGTTGTGGTAGAGTCGTGAAACTTCTTTAGGTATGTATTCTAGGTTATCAGACAAAGAGTGTTGCTCAAGTAGCTGCCTTCCATGTCTTATGATATTATCAGCCTCATATATGGAAACTTGGTCAAGGGATGCACTTCGACACTTGGTGGTTAAAAGATGTTGCCGAAGAGATATGGTGCGACGTTCAAAGGAATATTGTTTTCGTTTTAAATAGAGGTGGTCTACGACACTGATTATATTGAAATTATGTGTGCTTGTTAATACTTTTCGGGTTTTCACATCAATGTGTATGTATGTAAGTATGTATATATATGTATGTATTTATATATGTATGTATGCATGTATAAGTATATGTATATATATATATATATATATATATATATATACACGCATACATTTTTTATGTGTTTCATTCTTAGGAAGCGGCGATTCGAAGGAAACGCCTTGAATGAATAGTTGTGTGTGACTATGTGTAGAAATATCGACTTAAAGAAAAAATGAAAAGAAAATAGGAAGAAATAAAGAAATGGAAAAGAAAGAAAAGAAAACTGGAAGCGAATATGAGTTGTTGTGTGAGGAAGAGAGTGAAGGGGCAATGTATGTTAAGGTGAATGACATAGCACGCCTTAATATTGATCTGGCATCAATAGTTGTCTATTTCATTAATCATGGAAAAGATGTCAGCAGAATTGATTGAAAACTATTCCGTAGCTTTATAAACAGCTATTATTAGGAACTTGTTCCAGTTCATCAGAGATAACATCAAGCGGAAGCTATTTGAGGGAAAGGTAGGGGCATTTCTCTGTTTGGTGGTATATTATCTGGATCCTTTTCCTCCTTCTATCGAATGTTGTCGCAATCCTTTTCCTTAATCTATTCTCGAGTGAGTGAGAGGATACTGAAGTGACTCGGTGGCGTCTAAGTTCATTGATGAAATTAGGTGATGTAATCACTGTCTGATGAATAACTTAAAAAACTAATATATTAAAATTAGTTCAATCCAGAGCAACTTTGTTACTGTACCACTTTTGAGCATGAATTTTACTCAGGTGGTGGTGGTGGTGGTGTGTGTGTTTTTGTCGTCGTCGTCGGTAATGGTAGAGACTGTGGAGGCGGAGGCGACAGTGGAGGCGGAGACGATGGCTGAGGCGTCGGCGGGGGCACAGACAACGGTGGGAATGGAGGCGATGGCAGAGGTGACGGTGGAGATGGAGGAGACGACGGGGGCGAAGGTGGGCGACAGCGGAGGCGGCGGTGACGTCACCCATGTCATCATCGTGATACTTATAGCGATGAAGCCGGTGCTGATTGTAATAATTGTAATAGCGAGAGTAATGCATAATGGCAGATGATATATTAAGGTTTACTCAACTCAGGTTCGCATTTATTGGTGATGTTGAAAATGTGTTATTTGTGGTTGCGCCGCTCCTGACATAGTTATGTTAGTGGGATGCAATGCACTGTTTAAGAGTTGACTGACTAGTTTTAACGTGATTTAAAGGGAGAGTGTTAAAAGTTAAAAGTGTGTTTCTTTACCGACAACTTTGGTAAGTCGTTATTTGTATATCGACTACTTGATTAGGATAGGGCACCAACTGTGTCTCTAGGTTGTGGTGACCTTAGTAAAAGTTTCAAACAGAAAAGCTAGTCCACAGTCAAATCTAATAATGTTTTTTTTTGGTTTTGAATATGTACAAATTCTTTAATATTTTTAAGGAGGTAAAATATAAATTGTGATAAACTGTAATCAAAACCTTATCGAATACTTGACCCTCCAGTAGTTTTTTCGTTGCTCTGCCAGGCTTATCGGTCAAATCAAATACTGCTTAACTTATGATAAATGTAGCTATCACCATTTGTTTAATTCAATGTGTATTTTATCTAGATGTGTATAGAATAAATATTGAATAAACAAACTGGTTTATTTCTACAAGCTATTAATACGCAGAAGACATAATGACTAGGTATCATAATTAATCCAATATTTTCTTCTCAATATAACTGTGCATATCTTTTAATCAATAAAGTCGTGATGCGGATATAAATTTGCAATTAATTCAGAGCATCAGATGCCGTTGTAGTTGCCGTTGTGGAATAGGCAGAGAGAAGAGAAAGACTAAGTGAGCTTGTTGTGTTAGTATCGTGTAGTCTTTATATATTGCCTTTCCCGGATGATTGTGTATGTAATAGCTGCACCACGATTTATTGTGGTTATTAGCTTGAACTGTATAGAAGATAACTGAACAGAGATGAAATAGTTTTTTTTACCCAAAGGAAAACTCTTGTCCTTAGAATGTTGCTTTAACTATGATGTGCATGTTACATTGTCAAGGAAGTGCATTAGAGCTAGTGAGTTATAGAATTTATGGCGTCTTTGAAAGTTTAGATTACATGTTTTGGATCTTATCGGTTTGAACGGCAATTTTTTCTAGTGGTGTCATATGAAATTGTCACCCATAATTATGACCCTAGTATCCATCTATTGCATTTCAATCTGTTTTAGGGTTATGGTTAGGGGTGGGGAGAAGGGTATCTTTTTTTCTTCACAAATGTAAATAAACCCAATCTGTTTCTTATACGAGGGACATATTCATACGGCACAGAATGTTTTTTTTAGCTCAATGGACGTCAGTGATTGGTTGAAATTGCAGAAATTGAAGAAAAAAACAACAAATATCTTACAAACTAGAATTTTCTCAATAAAGCCAAGAGAAAAAGATGTTTTATAAACACATTCTACCAGTATACGAAGTTTAAAATTGTTTTAGTTACCTAGAAATTATGTTAAAAATTGCCGTTCAAACCGAAAAGATCCCATGTTTTAGATTAGAGAGAGAGGTACAAGCTCGTTTCGTGATTGCGTCTGTATACTTGTATATTACTAAAAGACACAAGGCTGCCAGCATCTTATTGTAGGATATTTACAAGGACTCTGTCCGTCGCAGATTTTGCACGTTGTATACAGATTACATGGCTCTTTTCTTAAACATTGTTGCTTTTCTTATAGAATAGACACACGAAGACAGGTAGGGTCTATAACGTTTTCAAGGTCCCGTGACTCATTAGCGAAAAGGGCTACAAGCAGCTATGGCGTGGGTCGCTGCAGCTGAAAGTGGTTATCAGCGGATCATATTTGAGATCAAGTACGAAGGCTTGTAAGTTATCAAATGCCAGATTGTAGTTTTAACTGGTCAATGGATTAACTCTATCATCCAAAAAAATTTACAGCCAAACGAAATTGTGCGCAGTATTTTACTTAGAAATATCACTCATACAATTTTCATCGATTATAAGAATGACAGAAAACATTCACCCAGGTAATCTCCCAGTGGGATCTGATGTGCTGGGCTTGTTAATATGAAATGACTGCAGGTATTTTTGCATTTGGCATGCAAATGATAGCAATGGTGGTAAGACTGATTGTTTATGAAGAACAGTTTTGAAGAGTGTTGTAGAGTGTAGGTACTGTGGAATTGACTGGATTTTGGACCGCAAATGCAGAACCTTTCTCCGTCAAAAACAACATCAACGAGAGTTATAACAGCAACAACAGGAGGCGCAATGGCCCAATGGTTAGGGCAGCGGACTCGCGGTCGGAGGATCGCGGTTTCGATTCACAGACCGAGCGTTGTGTGTGTTTATTGAGCGAAAACACCTAAAGCTTCACGAGGCTCCGACAGGGGGTGGTGGCGACCCTGTTGTAAACGCCGCCGCCGTAGTGATCTCATTCTCGCCCACAACATCATAAGCGGAAAGTGTAACCTCTCGAAAGAGCTGTTCTTCACTCCTGCTCCAGAGCGTCGGCTGCGGGGTCATTCCGAAAAGCTCTACCTGCGACGATTTCATCTCAATCGAAGGAGAGGAGCTTTCTCCGTCCGGGTTGCGGATCCGTGGAACAAGCTGCCAGACGAGATGGTGAAGATGCCGACGACCGCTTTGTTCAAAGCCTCCCTTGACCTCAAGTGGCCTGAACTCTTTACATGAACACCACCCTGTACTTAACTCCATGTCCCCCTACATGGCCTTGCTATTTGCTTTTGAGCCAAATTAACTAACTAACTAACTAACTCTTTCGCCACAACTTTCTCTCACTCTTTCTTCCTGTTTCTTGTCCCCGACTTCCTACGCAACCGCTGGGTCTGGATGCGCATTCATCCATCCGTCGATGCTCTCGGTGTCGGGAGTTGACTTGCTTTCTCTTCTGCGGGTCTTACGAATAGCAAAGGACCGCGTATCGGACGACTTCTCTCACTACAGAAGACCGCTTCGCTCAACAAGATCGTCACAGCAACAACAACAACAATATAAGAAGCTGTAAAAACAACAGCATGTCAAACAAAGTACCTCACATAGTTATTAGCAACATCTCATTATAAGTAATACCTGCAGCGATAGCTATGATGGATGGAAGCACTCCGTCGGTTACGACGACGAGGGTTCCGGTTGATCAGAATCAACGGAACAGCCTGCTCGTGAAATTAACGTGTGAGTGGCTGAGCACTCCACAGACACGTGTACCCTTAACGTAGTTCTCGGGGATATTCAGCGTGACACAGAGAGTGACAAGGCCGGCCCTTTGAAATACAGGTATAACAGAAACAGGAAGTAAGAGTGAGAGAAAGTTGTAGTGAAAGAGTACAGCAGAGATCACCACCATCCCCTGCCGGAGCCTCATGGAGCTTTAGGTGTTTTCGCTCAATAAACACTCACAACGCCCGGTTTGGGTATGATACTAACAACAGCAGCAGTAACAGTGAAAACACGGCAAAAATATTTCTTCTGCCTAGTCAATAAATATGAATATTTAA
The DNA here is from genome assembly GCF_006345805.1 of Octopus sinensis. Classification (NCBI taxonomy): domain Eukaryota; kingdom Metazoa; phylum Mollusca; class Cephalopoda; order Octopoda; family Octopodidae; genus Octopus; species Octopus sinensis. Next base: position 157,835,324 of record NC_042997.1, on the reverse strand, counting down.
AAGAGATAGAAAAATACATTAACATACTAAACAGGAAGTTGCATTCAGTATACCATATCACATTTCAGACCTAACAAAAAAGAAAACAATTCTGTATAGATGCATATCAACAAAAAGACATAAATTAGAACGTATTCCTGCGGACCAAGCCTAGCTCTGTTTAAGAATTATATAGCGAGGCATCGATTTTGTGGGATACACCCGTAATTGCGGATATATCCGAGTCATTTTCCATTCGGAAACTGTAGTTTAGAAACATTAGAACGTCCCACAAAACTTGAGATTTCGTGCAGATACTTGGGGCAGAGAGTGAACCGAATAAAAATCTCAAGCATACCATCAGAACTAAATTTCTGGTGGATGGTAAAAAGTACGATTTTTGGAAGGCCTTAGCACGCTTCTTAAAAATAAAGAGATTCCGAGAATTAGATTGCGAAGGGGTTGGGTATTTTGATTTAGATGAAACCTAAAGAAAATCCCAGGCGGACAGCGACTGGAAGTGATAGAAGCCCTCGATGTTACAACCGTGGAAACGCTAATACGCTTTAGGCTTTAGGCTCCTCAACAGCAATAGAAAATTACAGGTCGGGTAACCACACTTATTTAGGCTTTTTGAGGCTTTCCTTGGATCGTCTCGCTCTTTAGATTTAGTGGGCGATTGAAACGCCATCTCATCTTAGATTCACATTTGGACTGTGTGGCCCTAACTAATAAAAGAAGCAGATGCAAAACCTCACACACATATTCAGGCATTTCCAGCATGTGTGTGTGTGTGTTCATGCATGTGTGTGCGCGCATGCGTACGTGCGTGTGTGTGTGTGTGGAGGAGTAATCATTAATTTTTTTATTGTGGCGTTAGCTTAGAATTTCCCTCTACAAACTGGAATATCAATGATATAGAGGCAGTGTCGTAAATGTAAAGATATAATAAAAATAATAAAATAAATGCGCCCTTATAAAGCCTAGCCAGGCTCATGGGCCCGGTTTCCCGGTTTCTATGGCGTATGTGTTCCCCAGCTGGATGGGAGGCCAGTCCATCGCAGCGTTGCTCATTTTTACCTGCTGAGTGGACTGGAGCAACGTGAAATGAAGTGTTTTGCTCAAGAACACAACGCGTCGCCCGGTCCAGGAATCGAAACCACAATCTTACGATCATGATGCTGACACCCTAACCACTAAGCCACGCGCCTCCACAAATGTAAAGATATTCAGTTGTCTAAATGCATGATGAATTAGAGATATCTTTTAATAGACGTATATTTAAATTTATTTCTTATATACAGGATGCATGGACGGACAGTAAAGGCATACTCCACATTGATAATCAGCAAGATTACAAAATATTATCTGGTCAGTTGAACAAGCATGCATTGGTCATTGAATATCAAAGAGCTTTCGACACATGTGACAATTATGATTTTCCTTTTGACGTAAGTATGTCTTTCTGCCTTGTTTTTCTTTCTCTCTGTCTTTCAAACTACATATCATATATGCACGTATATGTGTTTGTGTTTGCTCACACGCGTGCTTGAGTGTAAGTGTCTATGAAAAAATTGCATGAATTAATATACATACATCTAATCGTGTTCTTATGTATACACTCAAGAAACATGTATGCATGTGTAAGTGTTTATATGTGTATATGTGCGCGTGTCTGTGTGTGTCCGTGTGCAAATATATAGTAAACGTGGACACTTTGGATGAATTCGTTTTGGTGTTGAGTTCATTTCCTTTTCAGTCATTTTATTGTGGCCATGCTGGGGCACCGCCTTTAGTCGAGCAAATTGACCCCAGCACTTGTTCTTTGTAAGCCTAATACTTATTCTATCGGTCTCTTTTGCCGAACCGCTAAGTTACGGCGACGTAAACACACCAGCATCGGTTGTCAAGTGATGCTGGAGGGACAAACACAGACACACAAACATACACACACACACACACATACACATACACACACACACACACATATATATATATATATATATATATATATATATATATATATATATATATATATATATATATATATATACATACACATATATACGACGGGCTTCTTTTAGTTTCCGTCTACCAAATCCACTCACAAGGCTTTGGTAGACCCGAGGCTTTAGTAGAAGACACTTGCCCAAGGTGCCACGCAGTGGGATTGAACCCAGAACCATGTGGTTGGTAAACAAGCTACTTACCACACAGCCACTCCTACGCCGATATAAAAATTTATATAAATGACTGGAAAAGAAATGAACTCAACACCAAAATGAATTCTTCCAAAGTGTCCACGTTTACTATATATTTACACAGGGAGGCACACAGAAACCCGCACATATACACATATAAACACACACACACACACACACATATATATATATATATATAATATATATATATATATATATATATCCGTAATAATGAAGGGTGAAATTAATTAATTTGGAATAATTATCAATTACACCAAGTAGTCTTCGGCATGTAAAAGCCTCATTCGAGGAAAATTTAAGTAATACTAAGCAATAAAGGGTTTAGCAACGAATTGCCTTACCACATACCGAATTTAGAAATAGCAGTATGATAGATTGCAGTCAATTCATTCTCTCTTACCTGTTTGTGTCTGCCTTCCAATTGCTGTTTTTACTGAGATCTCCCTTTTTAGTAGAAGAAATAGCTATAACCCTTTGACTGCTATTTCTAAATTCGGTATGTGGTAAGGCAATTCGTTGCTAAACCCTTTATTGCTTAGTATATATATATATATATATATATATATATATATATATATATCACCATGATTAGCTTGACCGACCGAATTCCCGGACGTCGTTTCGGCACCGCTGGTCAGAGCGTGCCGTTCATTCTTCTCTGGATTGTGCTTTCCTCAACCACGTAGCTCTAAACTTTTGTCGTATTTCGTCGATCCACCGTTTTGGAGTTCTTCCGAGTGGCCTCTCCCGCTCGCGCGGATAACACCCAACAGCTACGCGAGTTCACCGATTATCAGTGAACGAGCGACGTTCCAATCCCAATTGAAATTTTGCGTTATGTATATACATGCTCTTATTCCCCCTTCTCTCTCTCTCTCTCTCTCTCTCTTCTCTCTCTCTCTCTCTCTCTCTCTCTCTCTCTCTCACACACACACACACACACACAAACATATATATATATACATACATATATATAATTTTTGTCAAGAAAAATATTATCATTAACACTAATTAATTTCTTTTTCATAGTGGATGAAATTTTCTAATAATTGAATAATCTTTTAAAAATTCTGCATTATGTTAACACAGCTAAGTTGCCAAACTCAATTTAGAAAAGCAATTTCATCTTTATATCTATTATATATAAGTTTTATAATTATTTTATAATATTTCTATTTTAGAACGGAACCCTCCACGTAGTGTTCTTCATCGGTGATAACACGTTTCATTATCCGGAAGGGGTGAATGTAACTTCCTTATCTCCGGGACTTCAGCGTGTGCTTCTTCTGGAAGCCGATGTTCCGATCCCTAGACATCCTAAGGACACCTGGACTTTTTCGGTTCTAGCTCCCGGCGTACGTACTCTTTGAACTTCCTTTTCTCTTCGTCTGTACTTGCTTCTATTTTTCACATATTCTTGGGAACAACAGTGGCAAAAAGGTTGTTCTAAACTCCTCAATAACCTGTCTCTTCCGAACCAGAACCCCATTGAGAGATGCAGCTTAAAATCTTACTTAGGACATTACACTATATATACATGTATGTCTTCTATTTTTTAATTATTATAAACCTTCCACTGAGGAGCCGCTTTCCAACAAAGATACAAGGCTCCCTCTTTGGAATGTAGTAAACGTAGACAAATTCACATTTGGAACTTGAGAAAAGTTCAGCATATTTTTACTGTTCCACTCACAGAAGGCATTCATAAGTGGCTGCAGCGTTACAAGTGAGTTGAAGTCAGGGGATCCTACTTTGAAGGAGTTTAGAGATTTTTACTTCTTTAAATTTAATAAATGTCTCTCCTGAAAATTCTCAAAACCTCTGGAAAGCACCCTGTATTTATATACCTCTGTAATGTTTAAATTAAACGTATATTTCAACTGCAATCTTTGATAGGTCGATTTTTCTTTATTTGCCAGGTTACAATACCAGCAAGAGAAACGACATACTGGTGGTACACGACAAAACTTCCAGCTCTTCCCGAGCGACAGCATATAATTCAGGTATTGCCTTCTCTTTAAAAATGCTTTCTCTTTAAATGCCACCTTCTTAAACTTCTGATCAGCATTCCATAAAATATTTCTCATTCATATATAAAAGTGCCTGTGAAATAATTTATTGATTCTGGCTTATTCAGTGATCATTGCTAAGTGTACGACAAACATCGTTTGATAGTTTCTTTTCCCTTGTAGGTCAGCTTAACATGAATTTCTTATGTCACTGAAAAGTGTGCAAGCATCAAATGTCGCCTTTAGTTCTTTTCCATAAGTCAGAGACTTCATATATAATGGAAAAGTTTTCGTTTTCCAATTATTCCATTGCCTTTCCCTATAATTGTGCGCCGAGTTTTGCTCTTATAAATTCCTTTTCCCAGGTGATTGAAATTAGACCTATTTTTTTTTACAGATATCTGAAGAAATATGGCAAATAAAGTTTCTTGTAGTTAGAGAAAGTAACTTCACATAAGGCTAAGTTAGAGTAACTCAGGTGTTAGATTAACTGAGAATTTGGGGAGCATATATAAATGAAACAATGGTTCCTTCAGAAATTTATATGATATGATAGTATTTTCAAATCTTCAAAATCAACTGATTTTCAAAAGATTTTCAAAAGATTTTTACATTCTCAATAACATGATAATGTTCTATTTCACTTTCCATTGTCAAAAAGTTTTAAGCGTGAACTGTATTGATACCTGTCATCAATTGCTCTCCCTCTCTCTCCCTCTCCTTCTCTGTGTTTCTTCCTTTCTCTTTCTCTCTGAGCTTCAAACGACCTTAATTTATCCATAGTACTTTTTTGTCATGGTTCATAGCACTATAAAGCTCAACACATTTATATAGCACATATTTTTGACACATAGTATATTTCTCAGGAGGAAACATTAACATGATTTCCTTCTAACTTCATAGGAATGTTTGAAAAGGCTACTAGCATTTATTGGTGAGTAAAGTAAACGTTGCAGCATTAAAGATTTTTTAAAAAGAATTTATTAGCAACACAAGGGAAATGAAAAGTTTTTCAGACGATAATAGAGACCTAGTCTTTAACCAAACTTACGTTATACTGGTTATCTACTGATCTACGGTGCTTTCATATGAGCCGTTTACACACACACACACACACACACACACACACACACACACACATGCACGCATAAATACACACACACACATGCACACATAAATACATACGCGCGTAAGTAACCAAGCATATATTTCTACGTAGCTATGTGAATGTGTACGCATATATATATATTGTATTGTATTATATTATATTACATTATATTTTTTTAATATTATATTATATTATATTATATTATATTATATTACATTATAAATAATATATGTATGCATATACACATTATATTATGTTATATCATATATTATCATATTATAAATATTATATTATGTATTTTACATATATACAACAAATATATGAGTATTCAAACCTATAGATGCAACTCTTTTATATATTTTCAGTTTGAAAGCGCCATAACAAAAGGTAATGAGAATTTAGTGCATCACATCGAAGTGTTCCTTTGTGAGTGGAAACACGGAATGAAAATACCCTACTTTAACGGACCAAGTTTGGTAGGGGAGAAACCTAAGGAACTTAGTGTTTGTCGACATGTCATAGGAGCATGGGCTATGGGTGCCTCTGTAAGTAGCTTTTCATATCTATTTACAGCACAGTTTCCTTTCATTTACAAGCACAAGCAGACCTGAGAAATTAATAAATAGCAATAAAACTCTAATAATATTTGTTATGTTCTGTTTTGAGCCCTGAGACTAATCAGATCACTTACTCGGTTTTCATGGTGTATATGACCAAGATCAGAACACTCACCTAGGACAGGATTACGGTCAGTTTCGGGGTTACTCATTAACAGCTGAATGGCCTGAAGTAACGTGAAATGAACACACTGTGCCACCTGGTTCGTGAATCAAAACCACGATCATACGATAATAAATGTCTCACCCTAGCTACTAGTCATGTACCTTCACGTTATAATATTGGTTTCAAATTTTGGCACGAGGCCAGCAATTTCGGGGAGTGGGTAAGGCGTTTACATCAACCCCAGTGTTCAACTAGTACTTATAGTATCGACGCTGAAAGGATGAAAAGCAAAGTCGACCTCGGCGGAATTTGAACACAAAGCATTTAATCCGCTGTGCTAATGATTCTACCAGCTCGTAGCCTTACTTCGCCTGATAATATTCCCTTCTATTATAAGCACAAGGCCTGAAATTTGAGGGAGGGGGATAGTCAATTACATCGATCCCAGTACTCAACTGCTACTTAATTTATCGACACCGAACGGATGAAAGGCCAAGTCGACCTCGGCGGAATTTGAACTCAGAACGTAACGACGAACGAAATACCGCTAAGCATTTTGTCCGATGTGCTAACGATCCTGCCAGCTCGCCGCCTACTTAGCCTGATAATATTTATTTCTTTATTGCCTACAAGGGGCTAAACATAGAGGGGAGAAACAAGGACAGACAAAGCGATTAATTCGATTATATCGACATCAGTGCGTAACTGGTACTTATTTAATCGACCCCGAAAGGATGAACGGCAAAGTCGACCTTGGCGGAATTTGAACTCAGAACGTAGCGGCAGACGAAATACCTATTTCTTTACTACCCACAAGGAGCTAAACACAGAGAGGACAAACAAGGACAGACAATCGGATTAAGTCGATTATATCGACCCCAGTGCGTAACTGGTACTTAATTTAATCGATCCCGAAAGGTTGAAAGGCAATGTCGACCTCGGCGGAATTTGAGCTCTGAACGTAACGACGAAATACAGTTACGCATTTCTCCCGGCGTGTTAACGATTCTGCTAACACGCCGCCTTACTTCACTTGATAATATTAGCATGAGTATACTGTTTGGTTGTATGTGCATAACTTCTGTACAAATATCCAAGCATATGTGTTCTTTTGAATATATATATAGCATATTTTGTGAATCTATACAAATTCTCTAAAATACAACAATGTGTAGATGTATATGTATGTCTTCGTGTGTTTCTTACACACCTTTTGCTCTGAAATACTACTATTACCTCTATAATTTTCATATAAACCATTTTCATTTAAAATTGCAGGCCTTACATTTACCAGCAGAGGCAGGTTGTGCAATTGGAGGCAACATCTCCCGCAATATATTACTTGAAGTCCATTATAATAATCCAGAAATGAAACACGGTACGTTTCTACAAATCAGTGCACACACGAATACACACAGACACATTTACTTGGTTCCTCAAGGTGACCTTTTTGTTGTTTGTTTCGGTAACGTCTCTAAATTCTACCGATTTCCAAGTCTGGTCGTTTTTTTATAAGCATCTCCCACTACAAACTTTTTCAAATGTGTGTGTTATGTTTTTCTATATATTGCAAGCTGGGGTGAACTACCGCTATGTCTAGCTGACGAGTATCCATCACTGACGATGACCAAAATGACGTCGAAATCACATGATCTGGTGGTCTTCGAGCTAGAATAGTAAGGAGTTCTCTTCCTGTTTGCAACATATATATCGAGTGCGAAGTGCGCTGAATAACCAGCTGAAGGAGGCGTTCTCCTGGGGTTAGAATAACAGTATCGTCTGATTTTATAGAACGCCCACGTTTAGGTGGCGATAAACATTACTTCTCAGTATAAATGCTGCTTTCGTCTTTAACAAAGATTTTCTTAACGTGCTAGTTTGTTCATTCTATATTGTTTTAGCGAAAACATTGTATCGCATAGTGAGGTAATACATGGATGACATTTTTGGGCACCTGCTAATCACAATCATGATGTCTTGCACAGAAATATGAGATAATCTACATTTTCACTTGCATCTTGAAGTTCCTAGGACTTCATCGTCTCTTTTGTTTATGAGGTATTTTGTAGCAATCTCCTCTCATAGATTGCAAAGGCACAGCTTTCAAGTCCAAGAGAGGCTGCGCTAAATGTTGATATTACTGTGTTACTTTTGCTAATTTTTAGACCACTTGGCTTTTTAGGAGGAAGTCTTAACAGTGTTGTGCAAGCTGTTATTGACTTTAAATTTCAGCACGGGCTTTACTGACTCCCATTGACTTTCACATCTTGGATAAGACGATTAGTTAGTGATAGTCATACACGCCTGCGACTTTATAGCCACCATAGATGAGTATGTGCAAGAATATGTGCAAGAATAAAAAGAATATGTATGTATGGATGGATGCATGCATGCATGCATGGATGCATGCATGCATGCATGTAGGGCTGAAGAGCTCATGAGCAGTCAACGGCCACATATGTGTACATGTGTATGCATGTATGTATGCGTGGCAATGTGGAAATACCTGGGCTGGTGTCCAGGCGCACGGCTGGCCCACTGGAAGTAGGAGGCTCTTCTGTTATCACAGCAACTCCTTAAGAGAGGGAAACTCTAAGAGAAAACGTGCAACACTGACAATATTCGATGATGCAGACTTGTTCTTCTTTTCGAGTTTATGTTGTCCATGCTCAGAGAGTTGGACGGGATTTGTGCAAATCTCTTCCCCGCTATAATAAAAGTCATCATGCACAGGCATCACTTGAAAAAAAAGTAAGGCCTATCACAAAAATGGCTGGTCGTAGCTTCCGCATGTGTGGAACTTTCGATCAGGTGGTGGCAATACTCGAACACAAGTTTGCAGCCATCATATATGTATGTATGTATTATGTATGCATGCATGCATGTATGTATGTACACATGTATGTACTACGTATGTATGTATGTACGCATGTATGTACTACGTATGTATGTATGTATGTATGTATGTATGTATGTATGGTTATATGTAATCATGTATATGCGTCAATAACAATATAGCAGCGGTGAATACATTCTCGCAAGTAGGTTTTTATTTGTGTTTAAATTATGTCTCGCATAATTCCAACCTTTCATCTCTGTAATGTCCTTTTGTGTTGGAACTGAACACTTCTTGGAGGAACTTTCATTCTCTTCTTCAGGGTTGATAAATACAGTGTGTGTAATGCTACTAATATGCCGGGGTGCTCCAGCTGTATCTATTTTACCAACAAAAATTTACCTTTTTCCCAACCAAAAAATAAGAGCATTCCCATTAACTCTTTTTGAGTGTGAACAAAGTTTATGCAGAGTGTGTTTGTGTATGTGTGTGTACTGGAAGGCGTAAAATAATTGATAAATCGTCATATGCAAATTGAACTATAAAATTCAAAACGATCGATGACCTGAATATTCAATCTTAATATGTTCTAACAGATTCAAACGTGTATATCCTAATAGCTGTTTCACAGCAGATTCGAACGTGTATATGCTGATAGGTTTTCGTCATAGGGCAGGACATCATTTCCTCTATGATGAACATATATTCATAACATACTCGATTCTTCAGCATAAGGGATTCTAGAGCTCCGGTATTTCGTCATGTTGTTCCAGAACACCTTGTACTAGTGTTCGAGTCTCTTATGAAAACGTACGTCGTAAATAAGCTTTTCACCTGTGACAAACACAACAACGATTAACATATTCTCTTTCGAATCTGGTGGCACGAAATAAGAATAAGTATGAAAGTCATCGTAAAATGAATGAACCATCACAAATCTATTTCCATGAAATCTTTCTTGGTTTGTGCCTGCTTTCTAGATATTATTGTAAGACAAGCGTATTGACAACACAGATTTGTCATTGTGTTGTTTTTATTTTCAAGTCTACCAGGCTTGGTAATCATTTCATTTTCTCAATAAATCATCAGCCATCATCAGCTAAGTGTCCTGCCAGTTTCCGGGAGTCGGTTTGCCAAGACTCTCCCGCTCCCTTTGTGATGTGCAGTATGCATTAAATCAGCCAGGCTCTTGATTCCAGTCTATTCTTTAATGTCGTCAGTCTACAAATGTCTTTGATGGCCTCTTGCTCTCTTCATCAAACTTTGTGTCAGGATGGTCTTGGGCAATGACTCATTGCGCATTGTGTGTCCAAAATATGAGCTTTGTGGATTGATTCTCGGCAATAGGGGTCTGGAATTTCAGCTTTTCTGCAGCGTTTACTACCCTAATAGAGGAGTACTTTGTTCCTTCTCGAGCCATGTCTGGCTCATAAAGGCCGGTTTTCCGGTTTCCTTGACGTATAGATTCCCCACCTGGACGGGATGCCGGTCAGGCGCAGGTGAGCTGCAAAATGCAGGAGGAAAGAATGATAGAAAGTTGTGGTGAAAGAGTCAGCAGAAGTTCGCCATTACCTTCTGCCGGAGCCGCTGGGAGCTTAGGTGTTTCGCTTATAAACACACACTTCCCCTGGTCTGAGAACCCGCGATCCCTCGACCGCGAGTCCGCTACTCTAACCACAAGGCCATGTGCCTCCACAATAGAGGAGTACTAGCAACTAAGATATTTCCTTTACTACATCTCCTTTTTCCTATGTGTTATTACGTAATACACACTGGATTAAATTATTGTTGCTATTCAAAGGTACTAAAGACAGCTAAGGAATATGGTTCTGTGTAACCCCAACACTATCAAAGTATGATTTAGGAGCCATGGAAATTGTAATTCTCATTATGTAATTCTCATTATATTAATGTCGTTAATTACAGGAGTTAAAGACACTTCAGGAATAAGGTTCTATGTTACTCCAACACGAAGGAAGTACGATTCTGGAGTCATGGAAATTGGATTGGAATATACAAACAAGATGGCGATCCCTCCACATCAAAAGAGCTTCATTCTAGCGGGAGACTGTATTTCAGAGTGCACGGAACTTGTAAGTATACAATGCCTGATTAATTTTCTACCTAACTGATTTGTTTTTAGATCTACTCTATTATTTCAACTTTGTAGTGAAATAGAGCTCTCAAAGAAAAATAAGGCATTCAATTTCTAACGGATGTGGTCTTCACCGGTTCGTATGAAAGATAATAATGACAACTTTGAAAACAGCATTACTGAAATAATGACTGGCTTATATATATATATACCAATTTCAACGGATTTCGCCAAAATTTGACGTCGATGTTACTTAGTTTGGTTTGAAATAAAGAACTTGATTAACTCAATAATCCTAACTTAATCCCGGGCAAAAGCGGGTTATACTGCTAGTATGATATATTTTGGGATCTTCTCGGATTAAGTCTGTTAATATCAGAATCAATAGAGTGGCCAGTCAAATACCTCACTCATGTATTTGGTTACGTCCTTTTACTAGCTTATTTGAAACTCCACTTAGTTTCAGCCCACTTAATTCCATCCTTCTGAGTTTCCTAATCATTGTTGGGATACCGTATTTCGTTATGCAACCATAAGATACAGCCAAGTATATTAAAGTGTTTTATAAGTCAACACTGTGTCCTACTGCGTTAGCAGTGCAATTAAATCACTTTTTAAAGCTATCTCTACAGATTTTCTATAGAAAGTCTCTACAGAAAATCTCTACATTAGATGTATTCTGATATAAACCCTCGTAACAAATCAGTGGTGGGTATAATTTCTATAGAAAAATCAGTAGAGATAGCCTTAAAAAGGGATATGTACTGCATGAATGTACATGTGTGTGTGAGAGAGAGAGAGAAAGACAAAGATAGATAGAGAGAGAGAGAGAGTGAGTGAGAGAGAGACAGAGACAGAGAGAGACAGAGAAACAGAGGGATGGAGCGAGTGTGTGTGAGTGGGTGGGTGTGTTCTATCCCTATTGTCATTTCGTCATTTCATCAATTATCTTTATAGGCGTTACCTGACGGTGGAATTTACATCTTCGCCTCACAGCTCCATACCCATTTAACTGGGAAGAAGGTGACAATTAGACATATACGAAATGGAACAGAATTACCTCCTGTTAACTATGACGACCATTATAGCCCCCATTTCCAGATCATCAAGCTTCTTCCACGTCCTGTTCACATCCTTCCGGTTAGTAGACACTATATATCACAAGTAGCGTTTAGAATTTACGACACTTGTCTCAGTAGAAGTTCCTTAATGCATTCATAGATTACATCATATCATATAATCCCCCATCATCAGGTAAAATTTTAAACAACTAAGTTTTCGATCAGGCGAGATGACCAATCTGGACAAAACCAATGTGAATAAATCACTTGTTTGATATCTTGTTTATTTAAAATTTTACCCGATGCTGGTTAATTTTATGCTATGATGTAATTTTCTGTGAATGCATAAACTGAATTCTACCGAGGTATCTGTCGTAAATTTTAACGCCATTTTCTTTACGTTTTATATACCTAATAAACAACACAGACCAAGGCAAAAGTTAGGTCTAAAATTTAAGTTGGATTTTGTACTTACATACTTACAGTATCCTACAAATACTTTGATGTCTTCAATGTTATTTACCTAACTGTGAGCTCTTTGTTATCGTACCTAGCCATTTCTGGCGTCCTAGATGTTAATATGCCTTGGTTCTACGGAATCCTTATAACTAAATTGTGAGTTTGTGTGTGTGTGTGTGTGTGTGTGTGTGTGTGTGTGTGTGTGTGTGTGTGTGTGTGTTCAACAGATTTCTACATACCTTCGATATACTAACAACTAAATTTCTGTCATACGGAATTAGTCAACTCAATACTTTGGTTAATGAAGCGTATTCAAAGTACCAGGTTACGGGATTGAACCTGCTACCAAGTGCTTCCAAAGGGAAAATAATGACCATCATAAGAAACCATGTCAAGGAATAAATTCATGTTTGAAAATTTTAAAAATTATTGTCAAAACGAGCTTAAAATTTCATGTACGTAAATATTACAATTTGCAAAGCTGAGATATTTGTATATCGGTCTTTCATCTTGTAGGGAGATTCGATGGTCATTGAATGTGAATATAACACGGAGAAGAGACCAAACGCCACGATTGTAAGTACAATACATTTATCCTATTATTGTTTTATATTCTTCATTTTTGTTTTTTGATATATTGCATAATTGTGTGCAAGGAAGAAAACTTTGCCATCTGCTCACACAACCCTTTCCAGAAAGGGATTTAGTGAGCGTCCTGTCGGAACGTAGCTGATCCAGAAAGAGAAAAGAATGGAGGTCGAGATAGGAGGATGGGAAGTGAAGTAGAAGAATGTATATCAATGATTAACCGGGTTTTATTTTGTCGACTTCGGGAGGTAAACATCAAAATGGACAACAGAACGTTTATTCTATAATTGCTGTTTGTTTAATATGTCATTGTATGTACCGAAACACATACAAAATAAACTACAAACAATATTAGTATCTAATACTCTGAAATTAGTTTTTGTATTAAGTCGGGCGATACGTTTGTAGAATCCTTAGGGCACCGTGAAAAATTTCTCACGTTCTTTACTTAGGTTTACTAGCTATATGTGTATAGACGTTGCTGGAGTTCAACTTTTCCACAAAGATAAAACGAATAGCTAAAACATAATTGAGTGTATTATATGTATACAACCTATTAGCTAAAACACCCACAACATATTTCTGATTCTATCTATCTATCTATCTATCTATCTATCTATCTATCTATCTATCTGTCTATCTATCTATCTATCTATCTATCTATCTATCTATCTATCTATCTATCTATCTATCTATCTATCTACCTATCTATCTATATATATATAGTTGAAATTTACAGAAAAACAAAAGATGAAGACAGGTGTATAAACAACAGGCAGATGTATTAATTAGTTTGACTTGACGCTCGGGGAGGTGAGAAAGTATTTTACGTTTCGGGCCTACGCTTTTCAACAGAAAGGAACACGGTGAAATAAACATAAAGAGAATATATATAGGTAGATAGATAGATAGATAGATAGATAGATAGTTACATACATACATACATACATACATACATACATACATACATACATACATACATACATACATACATAAAAATAAATGATAAGCGGAGTTATGTGATCAGTTTCATTAATTTACTGTGCTTTAAGTATAATTGAAATTCCAATAACGGGTTATTTGTACCATCATGACTAAGGGGAATCATTATGTATATGTGTGTATGCATGTGTGTATGTATGTGTGTATGTACGTGTGTGTGTACACATGTATATATGGATGTGTGTATGTATACGAAGGGTTTTTATGCAGTCTCTGTCTAGCATATACACTTACTTTAGACTGCTATGGCCCTGCAGTAAGCAAATTGATGGATCCAAGACTCTAGCAGCTTAAAGTATCTCATATTAGGACTGAACTGGAAACTGCGTGGTTGCAAAGACATACCTTGATAACACCTGACCAGACTGCTATCAGTGAAAATGTATACCCCCTTTTCTTGTTATTCTGCTCTTAGAAATGAAAGAAAGAACTGCTTTGTTTTTGTGTGCGTGTTTTTTTTTGCTTTTTTTATATGAATTCTCTATTTACGAGCGAACATGTTTGTTAGTAATTATGTATTGTTTACACACGTTCAATACCAAAACGTGAATGAATTGCGTCTGAGCTCAGTTTTCCTTGTGTTAAGCTGTTAAATTTTATTTTCACACTGCACATGGCGTCCATATAATAGTTAGTTCTAGTCATAACAATATTTGAACTGCGTTCTTCTGCAAGCTTGTATAATTTATAAAGACTATGGCAATAACCCCGTAAGTCCATTGCTCTGATAGAGAAGTAAGTCAACGGGGTGGCAATTTTTGTCGAGGTGAATGGGACTAATGAAAATTAAGCAACGCAGTTCTGGTAACGACATACGAAATAATAATCATTCGATCATTAGAAAACGAGAAATAAGTTATATTCTAGTCAGCTGTGATACTCCAAGAGGGGGGCGGAATGTGACTACGAATGTTTCTAACATTAACAAATGAAATCAATATTCAAACTGAATGCTAAATAAATTACTAATTTTTCTATTTTCAGGGTGGATTTGCTATAACTGATGAGATGTGTGTTAGCTATTTACATTATTACCCGAATACGAATTTAGAAGTTTGCAAAAGCTCCATTGAAACGAAAACGCTAAATAAATGGTTCGAATTCATCAGAAGGTAGCCAAATGCATATTACATTAAACTCGTTTTGTATAACGTATTGCTATTTTTTATGTATTACAGGTAACACTGTTGATTCTTACACACTCACTCACAAACACGCTACAGTTGCCTTCTCTCATCTCTCTGCAACTTCTACCGCCACCGTAACGACCTCAGCTCCTCGTAACTAACTGGACCAATACCATCTCCCGCTAGGCTTATCTGTCTTACTCACCTCTCATCCTTCCCGTCACTAGAAGGTTGCGTGTGGTGAGATCCACCCCAGGCGACCTTTTGTGGGGCAGCATTTTTAAATCTTCTCTGTAAGTCTTGTATATGCTTGTGGGCTCGGGAGAGAGAAAGAGAGGCAAAGTCAAGGGCTGAGCCCAGTGGTACACACTCAAGCTACGCCACTGCATTTTCGTTACCTCTGTTACTACCTATTTCTTTACTACCCACAAGGGGCTAAACACAGAGGGGACAAACAAGGACAGACAAACGGATTAAGTCGATTACATCGACCCCAGTGCGTAACTGGTACTTATTTAATCGACCCCGAAAGGATGAAAGGCAAAGTCGACCTCGGCGGAATTTGAACTCAGAACGTAACGGCAGACGAAATACGGCTACGCATTTCGCCCGGCGTGCTATCGTTCCTGCCAGCTCGCCGCCAGAGGTAGTAACCTCTGTTACTACCAACATCGTCCCTAGTCCTGCATTGATTACTATGTCCAGCTCTTCCTTCACAAAACATTGTTTCATTGTAATATTTTCTAAAATAACTCCTCCCTGCAGATATTGTTGATCTAAGAGGGCCTAGTATTCAAGAACAAATAAAATCTCCCCGTACTGCCATCATTATGGCAGTTTCTCTCAAATGGTTTCGTTGACAAGCAGAATCAGGTGATTGTGGTCGAGTGTAATTATATGCATTTCTGTGATTAAAACCTCGACTTCTGCCTTTCTGATTAATTTACCTCGATGGAAGACAGCTAGATAAGACCTCCCAACGATAATGTGCTGCTACACCCCTTTCAACCTAATTCTTTATTTTTCTGAATGAAGAAAAAGAAGAAACAAAAACTACTAAAACAAGGGACATAACTTTGATATGATAAAACCTTATTTAAGTCCCATTATTCTTTTATTCTATTTTTTAAAACTAACACGATATTATTTTATAATACAATATATATTCACACATGTATGTATATATATGGTATAAATATAATTAATGAGTGCGTGCGTAACATAAATAATATTTTCAGGATATATGTATATAATGTGTGTGTGTATGTATTATATATATATGTATATATATATATGCATGTATATTATATATGTATGTATATATATATGGTATAAATATATTTAATGAGTGTGTGCGTAACATAAATAATATTTTCAGGATATATGTATATAATGGGTGTGTGTATGTATTATATATATATATATATGTATATATATATCTATATTATATATGTATATATATATATATATATATATATATATAATATATATATATATATATATATATATATATATATATATATATATATATGGTATAAATATATTTAATGAGTGCGTGCGTAACATAAATAATATTTTCAGGATTAAATCAAAAGACAACAAACGGAAAATATGACATACCAATACATATTGTGAGCAAACAAACGAACATATACTAAATACACAGACGAACAGAAAATACGGGAGCTCGCCATACATATATACATACAGGCATGTATATGTATGTGTGTGTGTGTGTGTACATAAATATGTATACATACATACGTACATACATACACACACACACACATACACACAAATATATATATATATATATTGTTGTATTTAGGAATGGTCATTTTGCCAGTTTAGCCAATAAAAACACACGCACTATATATTTGGTGTTACTTTGCTTCAGTGTTATTTATTTTTTACATTAATCTTTTAGGCTATTTGAAATACGTTTTGTGCACTATTTTTATTTATAAAGACAATTTCAGTGCAGTTTACCGTGAAAAAAAGTTGTCGCTAATGGTAAAAAGATGTTAAAACACATTTATCACACACACTCTGTCTGACGCCTAGACGCGTTTCTACCTCCTTTGCCTCCCTCAACAAGTGATACCGAAAAGAAATTACCCTGAACTGTTTAGAAGGCAGTATTTTACAACTGAAAAGTCAGTACTAGTGACTGATTTGCGCTCGCAACCATTCACTTGAATATACATACATGCATGCACGCATACATACATACATAAATACATACATACATACATACTTACATACATACATACGTACGTACATACATACATACATACATACATACATACATACATACATACATGCATGCATGCATGCATGCATACATACATACATACATACATACATACATACATACATACATACATACATACATACATACATACATACATTCATACATACATACATGTAATAGAAGCCATATCCACTCATAATAAAAAGGAATACTGGAGGAATGTACTAGTGAGGACCTCAATAAAATGTAAGCAAAATAGATCTGATATAATGATTTGGGATAGAGAAGTGAAACTGTGCACAGTTGCGGAAATTAACTGCCCAGCAGATGTTAACATAAAGCTGAAGATCAGTGAAAAAGAGAACACTTATGCTAAACTATTGAGAAATCTGCGGCTACCATATCCAGATTACAAGTTCAGGTTTATACCTGTAATTATTGGAGCCCTGGGATATGTAACACAGTGCCTAAATACAAATCTTGAGAAATTAAGCCTCTCAAAGCAAGAACGAAGAAAGCTAATTCGAAGACTACAGATCCAATCCATCACTGGAACTGTAGAAATCTAAAAATTTCTAGAAGTTTTACCATTTAATTATATACGAGCATGTCTAGGTATGTAACTATATGCATGAGAATTCATCCATAAAACATACATACATACATACATACATACATACATACATACATACATGCATACATGCATACATACATACATACATACATACATACATACATACATACATACATACATACATACATACATACGTACATACGTACATACCCTGTTGTTGATATTGAAGTTCCAATGAAATGAACCCCGGATCTTGGTTAGAAAACGGTTCTTTCTCTATTGCCAAGAAATCTTGAAATAAACTGAATAATGACCTACATACATATATACATATTTGTATGTATAAATATACATAGTGTATATACACATACGAAAATATTAGGAATAATCTATTTCAACACACATTGCTAATGTGCTAATGGCCCTCATAAAAGTTGTAAAACTTATAGAGATAATATTTTTATTCAACTTGCGGAGAGATCAATCCATCGTGAGAGCTTCCACGTAGGTGATCAATCTACCGTCCTCCATGGAAGGGAACTATGGATTATATAGTCTCGTAAAGTCTACGACTGACAAGAGGATCGATATAGTCACTGTTTAATTTATTATGACCACAGGTTTAGTCGATCAGCTCTGAATTGAGGTTAAGCAACAATTGATCCTTTTGTTGAAACAAAAATTGTATTTCACTGATTTTTTTATTATTCACATCTTTTTCAAATTCTATGTCCTATTGTGTATGTGCTAATCTTTGTGTCCTATTTTCTATGTACTTTGTCTACGTCCTACTTACTGTCATCTTGTCGATGCCCTACTTTCTATGTCCTTCGTCAAAGTCCTATTTTTTATGTTCTGTTCTCTGTTCTATTTTCCATAACGTTTTCTTCGCGTCGTATTTTCTGCCACATTTCAAGCGAAATCTCAAATTCTTCCTGTTGCAGATGGGACGTTGATAAAATAGATCTATCGAGGGGCTATCGTAATAGCTACAACTCCGTCAGATGGACGCCGTTAACCTCACACCTACTTAACAAACTCTACGAGATTTCGCCTCTATCCATGCAGTGTAACCAATCAGACGGCAGAAGGTTTCCAGTGAGTACAATATCATCATATATAATCGAAATATCTGTTGTGAGGATGACAGACTTGACAAATGCCCAGACAAAATAGCTTGTGGCACATTTATTTATGTTATGGGTTCAAATCCTTTTAGTCCCTAGTTTGATTTTTATTCTTCTAGGCGAATCAAATCATTGAAGTGCTGGTTCAGCTTAATGAAATTTCACCCTTAAGTGGTCTGCCTTCATTATTTTGCTTATTTATTTGTCATTTATGTGTATTTCTCTGTTATATTTAATTGTCACTCATATATATATATAATATATATATATATATATATATATATATATATATTTGCATCATATAGCTACCAGTTCTGCTGCCTCTAAAAATTGTATTACCGCTCTCTGCTCTCTGCTTAACTTTGTAAAGTCCTCCTATACACTAACATTTTTTCAATGCAGACAGCTCTGTTCGCAAAGAATCCAGTTGGGGGAGAGAGAGCCTCCTCATTTACTAAAGACTTCGCCTTCAACATCACTAATTCAATTAATAGTAAGCTTGAGAGCATCTTTAAATGAGGATATGAGCCGCCTAATCTCTTACAACGACTCAGAGCCTCGGTCTTTATAAATAGTCACGAAGTCTTTAAGATTCACCTTCA
The DNA here is from genome assembly GCF_006345805.1 of Octopus sinensis. Classification (NCBI taxonomy): domain Eukaryota; kingdom Metazoa; phylum Mollusca; class Cephalopoda; order Octopoda; family Octopodidae; genus Octopus; species Octopus sinensis. Next base: position 157,815,558 of record NC_042997.1, on the reverse strand, counting down.
ACAGTCATGAACATTATTCAATTGTGTGTGTGTGTGTGTGTGTGTGTGTGTGTGTGTGTGTATTAATAGTCATCGCCAAGCTAATATGACAGTCCAGAAATATAGGACGAATGCTGCCGTTGATTAGCTCCAAGAAACCATCACCTCTAGCTCTAATCGACGGCAGCATTCGTCCTATATTTCTGGACTGCCATATTAGCTTGGCGATAACAATTAATACCCAATACCGCTGCCGTAGTCTCCTTTAGAGAGACTTAGAAATATTAATATTTTTATATATATATATATATATATATATATATATATATATAGAGAGAGAGAGAGAGAGAGAGAGAGAGAGAGTTTACGAAAAAAAACAAAAGACGAAGAAAGATGGTGTACAAAACAAACAGATGTATTAGTATAACTCTCAGGAATAGAAAAGGTCTTTTACGTTTCGAGCCTACGCTCTTCTACAGAAAGGGACACAGAAAAAACAAGGAGAGGTATCAAGGAGAGAAAAAATGTGTGTAGTGGCTAACGATCTATCATGGCGACTGGGTATATATATATAATATATATATATATATATATATATATCCGATCGGGTTGCTTAGACGGATTCCCGTGACTCTTTGTCACCATCCAATTCTATTATTCATATGAATTTGATGTGGAATCTTGAGTCAAAATGAATCTTCCATTAGATGATTACACAACCGTGAACGCCACTCCTATGGATGCGTTGCAGTTACTCCCTTGATACAGATTGGTGATCTTGACTGTTGATTTTTCAGGATTCCTCCGCTCAGTATCAATGTAAGACTCAGTTGGCTCAGTTGACTTCCCAATCTGCCAATCTTCAGTCCCATGAGTTTGCCATATTCTTGGTAGGGTAGCTGAACGGGCGCTATGTCTTGCTAAAGGGCATCCTGTAAATATGCAGGGCACGGTCGTCATTCCGTGAGATATTTTCAAACCTGCATATCCTAAATTTTTATTCAACTAAACCCCAGAAAATAGCTGCATATAATAGGCCTCGCAATTTCTGATGATCCTACAAGCATACCATTACCTAAACAGCAACACAAAGTGCAGAGGTTCTTGTTAGTTCTAAGAAATATTTCAAAGCTGATATATTATTAACTTTCTAAAAAGCTCATGTAATACCTACTACTCATATATATATATATATATATATATATATATACAAATAAAATAGGTAAGACAAAAAAATGAAAGAGACCTCGATATTATGTAAATAGAGGAATTTATCTGTAAATGTAATATGTGACAATTATTCAGTAGCAATGATAAAACTCCGAGTTTCGGATGCCGAGGTGGAAATCCACGCAGCCATCACTTCAGTTATCCGTTATACAATGACCGTTATACAATGACCGTTATACAATGACCGTTATAATGGTCATTTTCATAGCATTTTTTCCGATGGCCGGATAACTGAAGTGATGATGCCGTGGATTTTCACCTCGGCATTCGAAACTCGGAGTTTTATAACGGCTACCGAATAATTCTCACACACACACACACACACACATATATATATATATATATATATATATATATATATTAAATTAGAGATAAAACCACTACTAGGCAAATCAAACAGTGAAAATCATAAGCCAATACATAGAAATAAAATTAATTAAAAGATATATTAAAAAAATATAAAATATAAAATATAAAAATCCAATTAAAATATTTGAATTAAAGTTAAAACTTTAAAAAAATTATTTGAATTAATAATTTAAACTTATAAATTATAAATATATATATTTTTTTATTATTATTTTATTTAATTATTTATTTTTTAATTTTTATATTTTTTATATTTTTTTATATTTTTATATTTATTTATATTTTATATTTATTTATTTATTTATTTATTTTTTTATAAACTATCAAAAAGTATTTGCAGCTATTAATGCCCGTAACCAATTCGAATAACAATAATTTAAATTCAATTAATAATTCGAGTTATGGTTACAGTCAATCTTCAGGTTAATTGTAATATTTTAATAAATAATCAAAAATATTTAAACAATATTTTTTAAGAAATAAATAATATAATAAATTTTCTCTAAGTTAGTGCTGCTGCCCAGCGGACAAAGTAGATCAGTGGTTCTCAACCGGGGCTTATATGACCCTAGAGGGACCATATAAGATTTTGGGGGTCCACGCAACAATATTGTAAATTTAAGATTCACAATAGTATATTAATGGTTCTTGAAAAATGTTTTATTTAAATGTATGTATTGGTATGTATTGCAAGAAACAGCTAGGTTTCTTTCGCCAACATTTTACATAATTCACCCTACGCAAGTCAATGTAAGTAAAACAAAATAGGAATTTTCAAAGTTTCTATAAAACTAGTTTTTAAACATTGAATGGCTATGGGGACTCCATCAGAATAAAACTATAATTAAAGGAGTTCATAGCCGTGACCAATGTATACTGAGTTCAAGAAAAGTCCCATGTAGGACTACATTTTTCAATTTATCATTTTTATTATTAAGGCAATATATATGATTTTAAATACATTTGGCTGCTATTTCTAGCAGATTGTATGACCATGTAGAATAAAGATCTTTCAACTGAATGGCAAGTATATGGTGTATGGCTATTATGTTTTCACCCACCTCCATCCCACCTCATCCCTCCTCATAGTCATTCTGCTTCTATTTCATCCGGTAGCATCGTCTTCGTGTTTCTTCGGTTCTTAGATTTATTCATTAGTTCTTCTGAAATCAACAGACATGTTCTGGACATAAATCCAATCAATAGCATTCAAAATAACATTGAGAAATCTGTGCTTTTTTAATAGCTGCAAACATCGGATCCTGCCCCTGCATAATGTCAACTGGATAGCAAGTACACGTTACGCACACACACACACACACACACGTTCTCTCTCTCTCTCTCTCTCTCTCTATACATATATATATATATATATGTGTGTGTGTGTGTGTGTGTGTGTGTGTCTGTGTGTGTGTGTGTGAAGGTACATACAAACATACATACATGCATATACATATATACAGACACACACGTGCGTGCGCGCGCGTGTCTTAATATATGTATATGCATGTATGTGTGTATGTACCTTCACACACACACACACACACAAGCTAACATACACTGCACTGTACTATACATATAAACGTTTCTAGCTTTATTTGATAACTAAATATGCATGTATGAGTTGTTTTTGGTATAACTGTGTGTGTACTGTTAGGGCGTGAATGCATATGTACGTACACTCCATACATATTCATAAATGTACGAATGTTCACACATTCACACATATGGACACACACACACACACGCGCGCGCGCGCGCGCACACGATCACATATACCGAAGAAAATGGTTAGTGAGTCATCGAGAGATGTATGAGTGGTAGTCACAGTGATGATGATTGTACAGGTGGTTGTGGGAGAAGTTGTTGGTTATAGCGGTGTTCTGGGGGCGTTAATGGAAGTACATTCTCTAATTGTTAAAGCCTAACAGCATATTGCCGAGCATTCCTTTACACCTAGGGTCAGCGAAGCGAGGGTAAATTACCCCAAGTGAGGTAAATATGAAATTCTTGGGGATAAAGAGGACTCAGTAGACATAAGCAAAATTATATGAAAAAGGTGTTCCTTGTTACGACAGAAATTTTTATTCTGGCAACATTGCATCTGCCCAATGCAATAGACTTGTAATTAGATTCAATGAACCTCTCGAATTCAAAGAATCTGATTTTCTTCCTTTCAAATCAAGGGGATAACGTTAGCGTAAATAAATATATTTTGGGTAATTGGTTAAAAATGTTCCCCGACCTTTGCTTTAGACCAGTGGTTCCCAAACTATGAGTCGCGACCCACAGATGGGTCGTGAACTGAATCTTAGTGGGTCGCAAAAACTTATAAAATTACGCATTAGCTTTTATACTTAGTAGAGTTAAGTGAGTCGTCATAAACTGACGTGATAAATAGTGGGTCGCGACTCTAAAAAGTTTGGGAACCACTGCTTTAGACCATCGACCTTTCACTCTCAGCCTCCTTATTCACTACGCTGCCACCTCAAGTATAAGCATGAATTTAAATTTAACGCTGGCGTAACTGCACCATTGTTTACATATACAAACTTTTGTTTCGCATACACACATATATGCACAACTAACTTCGTTTATCACGGGGGGAGGTGTTTAAGAAACACCGTGATGAGATGTATTAGGGATAAAGTATCATGCATTTTATGAATAGAACATTGATATCAAACTCGCGCCCCACAGCAACGAATCTGTCACGCATGTTTTGCTTTTTTATCGCTACCTTTTCTTGTAGGAAATATACTCGTCTGCATTGATTGTTAAGCATCAAACGCCTTCATATTTTCTCTGTTCGCTGGCCTTAGGTCGAGGGGTACGAGTACGTGAAAAGGTATGAAAATAAAAAGATACGCAACCTAGCAGCATGGTCATGTAAACCCAAGAAATAGTTTCTGAATTCTCGGCAGCTGAATATTGTGTGTAGTTGCTGAGACACGTCTTTTACGGTAGAAGCAAAGCTTTCGACTGATCGCCGACTTATGTTACCACAGATCAATCCGTAATAAGCGTAATATGGCTCACATTTATGCGTATCGTGTTATCCCAGATAAGTGCTGAATGAATCAGTGATAAACGAGGCTATATTTAATTGATTTCCTCTTTTTCTACAGCAACTAATCACCTCTTTTACGCTAATACACAATGTTATGCTGTTTACCGCATCTGCTTTTCACTCTGATATGTACACAATGGTGCTGTCAACTATATCTCATCCTTACTTTAGATACTCACATATTGGCATATAGGTGTTTCTGTACTTTTATTTGCTTCAGAGAATCATATAGTGATAGAATGGTGTCTCACATATACCCTCTGTGCCTTCATATGTGTGAGTTACTCAATGTATATAGGTGCTACTGCTTGGTTATATATTGATGTTACTGAATGACTTTTCGAAGAATTTGGTGGCTGATGTTATCAACTGCATCCATAAACTCTGTCGTTAACTTATCCGCTGGGATATCTCTTCCAATGATCTCAGACAATGCTCTCTGAGCTACACCTATCCTCACCTAACGCTTAGCTAACTACTCTCTCGCTCTCCACATGTATACTTTGATATTTGGAAGCTCGTTAGAGTGCATTCTTCTCCGTTTTAAGACTATATCAAATGATTTGAAGTAGATTTTGTCTTTATTTCTAACAGATCGGGAGAACACATAGAAACTCCTCCTCGTTACATCGTTTTCTTCTAATCCAGAGTCACATGGGATGGTATAAATCTGATTTTAATAGTGTTAGCTAGTATCTCAGTACAAATGACATACGAGGGGATGCCGAAAAGTTCCTCGCTTTAAGGGTCTCGCAAAAGGCCTGCTTAGAGGTTCTGCCTTCCGAATTCTTTTACAGGGCTTAGAAAAACTGAAGGACCACTGCAATAAGTGTGTGAAACTGAGAGGTAATAAGTTCGTTAAAATCATAATTAACTGATCCTCCTGTATTTTCTTTTGCCCAAAGCCAGGAACTTTTCAGCACCCCATCGCACATACATACATACATACATACATACATACATACATACATACATACATACTACATACATACATACTCAACATCTATACATTCATATATGTATATACATATGAGAGGGTAGGGCGTGATTTCAGTGAGGGTTGGTATACATGGCTATCATAACGCAAATGGTCTGCCGCTGCTAATGGAACGAATACAAACATTACGAATGCAATAAATGTTCCCATGGGATTTGGTAAATACATTATTTTAAGATAAGATGTATACGATATACTATAGTTGTTTGTTTATTTTTCTTTTCTTTTTTACTTTGTTTTGTCTTTTTAACCTCGGGTTAGCATTAATCGAGCAGACATTGATAAAAGACACCCTCGCCGTGACATGCCTGGATTCTTGTATAGCAGAGCGTACATGTGTGTGTTGTAAACAGCATTAAATAATTTGGATAAGATATAAAGAAATACTATAGTTATTGTTAACATTATATTTAGCCCTAATTTAGGAGGCGGCAAGCAGACACGTGATGAAAGGCTTTCCAACCATAATAACTATACTGTCTTTTTGTATATCAGACACTAAAGTGACCAGTGCACACTCCGACTGTTATGGCGAGTAATTCGTGAGAGATTTTCTTGCTATTTCTGACAGTTTAAGCGCCCTCTCAGAGCTGACATCCGTTTTTTCTTGTACGTGTACATGCAAATTTCCGTGTGTATGCGTACGCATGCGTGCATTAATTAATGTGTTTATATTGATGTTACTTTATGTGATTTGAAGGTCATTTGACTGCTATTATTAGTAGGTCTAGCTACTATAGAGAGCCCCGTCTTCCTTGAATTGTGATTAGCCTGATGGTAATCTCAAGTTAGACTTGACTTCATGTCTTTTTCTAGATAAGAGACTACATTATGTCCTTCCTTTTTAGAATGGTAGAATGAAATGATTTTTATTGAGAATTGACTGATATTTCTAACCTGAACAGACACGAAAGTCTCCAATTTGTAACCAACCTTCTTCATGTACATCTGTGACTTAATTATTTAATGTATTCTTCCGTTTTTAAGGGCCGAGGTATTATTTGAATGAGCTTTGGCCCCTTTGTTTTCACTGATTACCATTTGCGTAAAGATTCATTTACTTGTGGTTCAGCATCAGAATAGCCCCTGTCGAGCAGACCAATTATAAAAGACGTTAAAGCTGTGACAGACCTACATTTTTTTTAGCAGCTTCTACATTCTCTATTGTGTCATTCGCGATTTAAGGGAGATTTGGCTGATATTTCTAGCAGTTAGAGCGACTGCTAAAACCTTTTCCTCTATGTCTTCTACTGAGTTTTCATGTTAATTGTTGTATACATGTGCCTGCCTGTGGATGTATTGGTGTTATTGTTTGTCTATACATTGATGTTATACTATGTCGTCCCAGGTCAGTATTAACTGAATAAATCTATAATCAACATTGTTTAGGCAGTGATCGTCCTGCCATTGTATTATGCCTTACTTATTGTATATTACATTACAATATCTCCCTCATTCTTCAAGACGGTAGGATGTGGCCTGGTAGAGTTTTGGCTACTCCATGCAGCTAAGCCAGTGGTCACTTATATGCTTACTCTTGATTCGAAATTAAGTGGCAACAAAATGTTGGTGGAATAGTTTAATCATTCTAGTGATCGTGAGGTGTAAGCATGTGGTATGAGTGAATCTTTAATGGACCTTTGTAGTTCATAATTTCAAGAATTGGAACACAACCCAGAGTAAAGCACGACATTCAAATAAACGAATGAGGATCTCCAGGAACAAATAATCCGGAAGAAATATTGTAGAGTATCAAAAGATTTGATTACCATGGGGAATGGAAAGTATAGTTTCGTTCTTTTCTCTCAACTGAGAAAGGCAAATAAAACTGATGGCAGTCAATGACAACAAAGTCAAAAATACCTGTGTTTTTATCAGCTTTCCATTAATAATGGTTTCAAATTTTGGCACAAGGCCATAAATTTCCGTTGACCTCAGAGTTCAACTGGTACTTATTTTATCGACTTCGAAAGGAAGAAACGTACAATCAACCTCGGCGGAATTTGAACTCAGAACGTAAAGACCTCCTGCTTTCCATTAACAACGGCAATGAAAACTTATCGGCCTTGTAAAAAGTCAATATTTTCATTTAAGGAATGGTTTATTAATTGTCGTTCTTTTTTCTGTCTCTTCTCTATATTTTAGGGCAACTGGGAAGGAATGCCACAAACAGAGATTACACTACCATTGAAACCACCCGAACGTGACTGCGACTGTACTCTTAATAATCCGGAGAAGGACAATGTAATCGCATAATATCTATACTTAACGTTATGATATCCAGGCCAGTAGCAAAAGCCTTCTCTTTAGAACAAAATACTTGCACCTTTTGCCTCAAGACCACCTATTAGCACAATAATCCAAACAGCCTTAGTAGATGAGTTCATATTTATTCTAAAATAATACTGCTTGCTGCTTGCAATGATGACTGTGTTGTATTTATTTGAATAAAGGAAGTTATCAATGTTTGTTTCATTGTTTTTCAATCTATATATATAAAGTTGAAGTTGTCTGTGAGTGACAGGTTTGGTAGCCTTCAACTAACACTATCTCCTCTGAGACCCTATGGTGCAAGTTGACCAAAATTGAGAGTATGATAGAAAAAGGCTTGTTCTTCATTCCGTAGAAAATAAAATTCAAATCGAACCATGTTAAGACCAAAAATTATTTACATCAAAAAGGTGCTTTTTTCCTATGAAAGTTCCTATCTTTTACGATTTTTTGACTGCTCTGTCGCCATTTTTCGGTGTTTTTCAACCAGAAAATGTGCACTTAAAGAGAATAACAAGCTACATAATGCAAAATTTTTACTTTTCAAAAATTCCAATTCTAAAGGGTCGAAACAAACCCGAGCAACGCCGGGCGATACTGCTAGTTAATATATAAAACTATTCTCTATGAGTGGTGAATTGTCTTGTATATATTTATGCGTCATTAGTATGTTGTTTTCTCCAGTGCGTTGTTATTTCGAACTCAATATTGAATCGGTAAACTTTCATGGATGACGTGAGATGAAGTGTTTTGCTTAAGAACACAACGCACCACTCGGTCCAGGAATTGAAATCACGATATCGCGACAGAGAGTGCAATATCTTAACCACTAGCCCATGCGCCCTCACACATGAACATGTATATCAACTGCATATACACATAGAAATCTGTGTGTCTGCGCGCGCGCGTGTGTGTTTGAAGGCGCGTACATTCCATTAAACTTGAACGACAACAATATGAGCGGGTCACTCACTCTTGCTGCTAATTGTTTTAGAAAAAAAAAACCATGAGCATCTAAACGGGCCTTCATGTGGTGTATAACACCCAAGAATAAATTTGATTAATGTCTTGTTCACATTCATGTAACATCAGACGGGAATCTTAAAATTCTCAACTTGACTTTTCCCAGTTAATAGCATTAGACAACACCTCTCACTTCTTCCCCTCTTTCCTTCTTTCTCTCTCTCTCTCTCTCTCTCTCTCTCTCTCTCTATCTATCTATCTCTTTCTCTCTCTCTCTCTATCTCTTTCTTTCTCTCTCTCTTTCTCTCTCTCTCTCTCTCTCTCTCTCTCCCTCTCTCTCACTCTCGATGGTGAAACAATCACATGAATGACTGACTGACTGAAATACTTGAACGTATATCTCATGTCATGTTGAAGAACTGCTTCGCTTCGTGGTATCTACAGTAGCGAAGAACAAGTGCATTGAAATAGTTATTATAGAAGATTAACAAAACGTTGAGACTAGATATTTTACACATATTTAGATACATCTAAATATTTTGTAAGTTATGAGGAAATAAACCAACAATCTTCAAAATTGCAGTGGCCAAAAGTTAAGGGTCACTCAAAAGAAATTAATTACTAACCGAGGTAGTAGTTGTTTAGAAGATTGTTTATGGCCTAACAGTTATTTCTTACGATCTTACCTTATTGGAACATTCAATGTCAACACGGCCGCTAGTGAGAGACGACTGGTGTCCTGTGATGAAAAACAAAGGATTGTGTGCTTTCACCAAGAGGTCAAGTCAGATTCTTTGATAGCGATGTATTGTGCAACGAATTGTAGCTCGGTTTAAGTCATCAGAATCGACAGATGCTAAGCTAAAAATCCGGTAGACCTCGTAAAACCTCACCAAGACAGGATCGTATTATGGTTAGACCGTCACTGAAGGATAGGTTTAAGAGCGCTGCTGAGATATCCCGCAAGTTTAGATCCACTTCCGATGTCAACGTATCGCACAAAACAGTTTCTCGGGGGTTACGAGGTCCTGGGTTGCTTGCTCGAGCACTGGCAAAGGAACCTCTGATCTCCAAAAAGAATCAAAGAGCTCGTCTTGTCGTTTGAACAGAAGAACAGTGGTCACAGATTCATTTTAGCAATGAATCGAAGTTTAATATGATTAGTTCTGATGGCGGCTATGAAGATGGTTTGGCCTTGCACTCCTATCATATAGCTCAGCATTAGATGCTATTGTAACATTTGCTGGACGTATCGTTTCCATTACATCAGGAACCTCTTCATTTGTAAATAGTATGCTATCTGTTTTATATAAACAGAGGATTCGATTTGGTATCTTAAATATTCAAGCATCGAAAAAGAAGCAATTAAATTGGAATGAAATAGTTGCTGAAAGTCACATGCAGTGTGTAGTTGACGATGTACAAAATTTGTCGCATGTGAGCCACAGGCAGTACCAAGCTCAATTTGCTTCCGGCTTCTTCGAGTGGTATTAAGCTGGACCACAAAGTCTATCGAGTTAATATGGTTTCTGACTTTTAGCGAATATTTGCCATTTAGCGTTCAGATTACCCTGCCAAATTTAGTTTTTATTTATTCGCAATGTCTTGAATTAGTCATGCATCACCTCGTAGCTTTGAGATTTTGATGATGTGATTGTTTATTTTTAGAATGACATTGCAAGATAGGTACACGGGGTCACACCTTGGCAGTTTGAATATAAAACAGGTTGAATAATTGGGCTAGATAGAGCCTGTCTAAATGCTAAATGGTTAAAGCGTTAAAGAGATCGGTGCACAAGAAATCATCCTATCTCGTACTTCTTCGTACAGTGACATGGCCCAGCTAAATGGAAATAAACAATGTAATCAAACGATCCCTTAATTCTGTAGCGATAGTAGAAGCCGGGATACGATGACCATTTCTGTATGCTACCGATTGACGTGTCCCTCTGATGCGAATGTCACCGATATTTTCGTTAATAGCCACATCTTAGAAATTACGATCCGCCCATCGAATGTCGCGATGTAGACTGGTTGAAGCAGGCACAATTACGAGTGGGTACTAAATATATCTTTGAAACGGTGATGATGGAGTAAAAAGCAAAACATGGTTCCGACTGTAAATTGAAGAAGGCTATTTTTATCAACGCCATCGAGGCAAAGTTATTTGAGACGGTGAGTGAAGCGGCATCTCATTCATTATTTTGGCCGCTTAACAGTTTTTGGCAATCATTCGAGGCAATTTTTCGTTTTCAGCGTGTTTCAGGGTACAGAGGAGACATAAAGACACAAACATTATTAGAAAACATTTTAATTTCTTCAAAAGAGACGAAAACATTTCATTATATTCACGCTGTGAAAAATACATCACAGTATACACCAAAATTCAATGTTGTACAACGGTATTTCACTAGCCAATGCGGGAGCTTCAACCAATAAGTTTGACCGATTCGAAATAGCAGTCAAAACTCCCTCATTACACCTTAAAAAAAGAAAAATACATTGAAGATTAAAGTCCTAAAAAGTCTGGAAAGTCAAGGCTTGAAATGCTAACAAGAACAACAAGAACATGTGTCTAGTGTTGTTAAGCTGGCAGTGAGCTAGCAGAATCGTTAGAGTAGGTAAAAATTCCTGGCGGTATTTCTTCAGACAGTTTACTGGCTGAGTACAAATCCTTCTGAGGTCAATTTTGGTCTTCATCTTTCTGGGGTCAATACCAGTTAAGTACTGGTGTCGTCACAACTAATACTCCTCCACTCAAAAGAGCAGATCTTGTCAAAACTAAAAACAATTATAAAACTATTATTGTATAAGGTATTCTTAATTATGCCTATGGTGCAGCCCCCAGTCTTTTTTTTGCCTCACAAAATGTGAATATGAACAACTCCGATTTACCTCCTACTTAGGAGAGGATAATTAGGTATGAAAGGACACGTGACATGATAAGATAGAATTAAACAAAATTTCTCTCTCTCTACTCAGTATCGAATTGAGTAGGGCGGAGCAGTTAAGGAGTTCACTCTGCAGATCTGTTGTTCCATGTCTGATCCAAACGTGAGACGTCTCCAGCAAGTGTCTTCTACCATAATTTCGGAACTACCCAAGACTTATAAGTTCAAGTACAAAGGCAGAACCTGTGTGGACGCCTCAGAAATGGACTGTATGACATGGATCAACACCACTTCCTAGGCATTTGGGGCCTTTAATGGTATCCATTTTGCTGAAAGGATTTCGACCAGGTCTTTGGATTTAGGATAAACCATGAGTCGTGGTCCAATACCTTTCCAAACTAATCACAGAAACCCCACGAAAGCATCATGGACAATGTTCTTCTTCCTATGATTAAGTTATAACCAAATACTGATGTAAAAGAATGGGTAAATATTAAACCGAAGGAGAAAAGGTGGCGTCCAATCAAGGATTTCAAAACTGATGAGCGGGAAAAAGAACGTCACCCTAGTTCACATGCTTGCAACAAACCGTATCTATTTAACCAGGTGATGGATTAGATCTGCCACTCAAGAAGCGAGGAATAGGCGAATTGAACCGAGCTTTCTGCGCAAAAACAGACACGATGGTATGCCAATAAGTACTTAAAATAAATGAAGGTATTGTCGTTGAACTAGCTAAAAGTAGCAACCAAATCTCTTTCAAGCAACATCATATCATCTAAAACGAAATTCATGTGTGTATGCATGTGTGTGCGTGTGCACGTGCGTGTGTGTGTGAGTGAGAGAGAGAGAGAGTTTTACGGTTGAATACCGTGATAGCTCTCATGTTCCGGGTGGGGTACAGCTAACTGCATCGATTAGTATTTAACGTCTATGACTACTAGGAACTGTCACTCACGCTGCAAATTTCTTCGATGGATAATTCTGTGTTCGCTTCACTTGATGGTATATTTGCAATAATTATGACGAAAGAGAATATGGAGACTAATGCGTCCTCAAAATTTATTTCCTTTTATTTTACAATGTCATCCTTTGAGCCAAGCTGGTTAAAAGACCCTGAACGAAGCTGCACAGAAAATAATGATTGGTTGCATACGCAGCTGCTCTTACTCTGTGCAGCGAAAACACGTGTAGGTAGTTGTAACCATAAATATATGCTGTGTAACATTGTAAAATAAAATGAAATAAATTTTGAGGATGTACCACTCTCTATATTCTCTATCGTTATAATTATTGTATGTGTGTATATAAGTGTATATATGTGTATATACGCCTTTATTCTTTTACTTGTTTCAGTCATTTGACTGCGGCCATGCTGGAGCACCGCCTTTAGTCAAGCAAATCGACCCCCGGACTTATTCTTTGTAAGCCTATTACTTATTCTATCGGTCTCTTATGCTGATCCGCTAGTTTATGGGGCGTAAACACACCACCATCGGTTGTCAAGCGTTGTTGGGGGCACAGACACAGACACACAAACATACATACACACACACACACACACAATTGTTTCATTACTAATGTAATATGTAGTTTTACTTACACTTACATCTATAAATCTTCGGTAGAGTTTGTCAGAAATGCAATTAATTAGATCGATTCGAGCGTCAAAAACACGAGCGGTCCAACCAATTACATTTTTAGTTATGTCTCAAATTCCGCGCCAAAAGCATGCCTAGACTCCATTGGAAACGTATGCCGCATCAAATAAAATATTGACTGCCGCGTAGTTAAATTTATAAATTATAAATGAGGGTGAAAAATCGATATTAATTTAATAATACCATTAATTTAACACCAAGTGGCTTAGCACAAAAAACTACCGAGAAAATACAAATTTATACATAAATTATTAGAGAGTTATCCACTATGTGGATAACTCTAGTGCTAAAAATGGCTCCGAAGCAACCACAGAAGATCTGTTTCCAACTAGAATCAACATACATTTAGCGGAAGGAAAGTGAAATACAACGAATAAAATAGATTGACTCTATACAATTGTTTCATTACTAATCGATCTAATTAATTGCATTTCTGACAAACTCTACCGAAGATTTATAGATGTAAGTGTAAGTAAAACTACATATTACATTAGTAATGAAACAATTGTATAGAGTCAATCTATTTTATTCGTTGTATTTCACTTTCCTTCCGCTAAATGTATGTTGATTCTAGTTGGAAACAGATCTTCTGTGGTTGCTTCGGAGCTATTTTTAGCACTAGAGTTATCCACATAGTGGATAACTCTCTAATAATTTATGTATAAATTTGTATTTTCTCCGTAGTTTTTTGTGCTAAGCCACTTGGTGTTAAATTAATGGTATATTTTAAATTAATATCGATTTTTCACCCTCATTTATAATTTTATAAATTAACTACGCGGCAGTCAATATTTTATTTGATGCGGCATACGTTTCAATGGAGTCTAGGCATGCTTTTGGCGCGGAATTTGAGACATAACTAAAAATGTAATTGGTTGGACCGCTCGTGTTTTTGACGCTCGAATCGATCTAATTAATTGCATTTCTGACAAACTCTACCGAAGATTTATAGATGTAAGTGTAAGTAAAACTACATATTACATTAGTAATGAAACAATTGTATAGAGTCAATCTATTTTATTCGTTGTATTTCACTTTCCTTCCGCTAAATATGTTGATTTAGTTGGAAACAGATCTTCTGTGGTTGCTTCGGAGCTATTTTTAGCACTAGAGTTATCCACATAGTGGATAACTCTCTAATAATTTATGTATATATATATATATATATAATATATATATATATATATATATATAAATATATATATATGACGGCTTCTTTCAGTTTCCGTCTACCAAATCCACTCACAAGGCTTTGGTCGACCCGAGGCTATAATAGAAGACACTTTCCCAAGGTGCCACGCAGTCTGACTGAACCCGGAACCACGTGGCTGGTAAGAAGCCTACTTACTACACAGCCACTCCTATGTACACATTATATATATATACATATATATATATATATATATATATATATATATATATATATATATATATATATATATAAGGGACATTAGCCAACTGAATATGGCTAGAGACAGGGCAGGGTGGTGGGGGTGTCACTGTTGCATTTAGCCCCAGGCGAACATCAACGTCACCAGATAGGCCGACGCCATCACGGTGTCCTCTATCTTGCAAAGGGAGATCATTCCCCAAGAAGAGGATGCCACACACGGACCTAGGTTTCAAGGTCTATTGCCTATTATCAACGTGTGGTAGGCACCGCTTCTCGACGAATGACTCACCGTGCAAGATATATATAAAGATTTTGGGGAATGATCTCCCTTTGCAAGATAGAGGACGCCGTGATGGCGTCGGCCTATCTGGTGACGTTGATGTTCGCCTGGGGCTAAATGCAACAGTGATACCCCCACCACCCTGCCCTGTCCCTAGCCATATTCAGTTGGCTAATGTCCCTTATATTATGGAGCAGTCACTGTCTATATCTCATTTAGAGAATTATTATTGCTGTCGAACAGATTTTCGAAATCAGTAAATGTATTTACTTGAAAATCTTTATATATATCTTGCACGGTGAGTCATTCGTCGAGAAGCGGTGCCTACCACACGTTGATAATAGGCAATACACCTTGAAACCTAGGTCCGTGTGTGGCATCCGCTTCTTGGGGAATGATCTTCCTTTGCAAGATAGAGGACGCCGTGATGGCGTCGGCCTATCTGGTGACGTTGATGTTCGCCTGGGGCTAAACGCAACAGTGACACCCCCACCACCCTGCCCTGTCCCTAGCCATATTCAGTTGGCTAATGTCCCTTATATTATGCAGCAGTCACTGTCTATATCTCATTTAGAGAATTATTATATATATATATATATTATATATATATATATATTATATATATATATATTATATATATATATATATATATATGTGTGCACACACACATACATATATGTATGTATGTATATATATTATTTTAGATATTAGCGACTGAAGTAGATTTGTACAGCAATCTGTATATCACACTTAACGCTGATGTATTATAATGATAATAAAGCACAGAAAATCAGTGGCAGACGAAAATTGACCAGCATCATATGATTGTGTAGCGAAGAGGAGATTTGCTTCGCAACTACGTGTTTTCAGGTTCGATCCCCCTATGGGAACCACCTAAGATACGTGTCTTCTACTTTAACCACGAGTTTAATCAACCCCTGAAAGTGCAACTGGGTGAACGAAAAGTATGAATGAATGGGCAAGTGTTTTCTACTATAGCCTCGGATCAACCAAAGCCTTGTGAGTGGGTTTGGTAGACGGAAACTGAAAGAAGCCCGTCATATGTGTGTGTGTGTGTGTGTGTGTGTGTGTCTTTCTGTCTGTGTTTATCCCCCACCATCGCTCAACAACCGATGCTGGTGTCTTTGCGTTCCCGTAACTTAGCGGTTCAGCAATAAAATTAGTATTAGGCTTTAAAAAGTCCCGAGGTCGATTTGTAAGAGTAAAGCCCTTCAAGGCTGTGCCCCAGCATGACCGCAATCAAATAACTAAAAAATAATTAACGAGACTAATCAGTGTTGATTATCAAGTTCATGTAAATTGAACATGTGATTCCGTTAATGCTGTCTGTTGAATTTACATTTTAAACAACACCTATTGGATTTTAGGGCGAAATTAGTAAATTAGTAGGCGAAATATTGCATTATTCAGCATTCTCTAGTTAATATTCATGCTTTGGGCAGTTATATATACACACATAAATATACAAACATACAAATAAGTGTGTGTGTTTGTGTGTGGATATGTATAATTCTAAATATACATATGTGTGGGTAGGCTTGTATGTGTACATATATATATATAATATATATATATATATATATAAATATAAAGATATATATATATATATATATATATATATATATATATATATATCCATGTACGTACATACACACATGTATATATACACGCACGTACATGCACACACACATATGTGTCTGTGTGTATGTATGCATGTATGTAAACTCACTTCTCCTGTATATGACACTTTAAACCAAATGATTAGTGCGATAAAAGTATTTTATGTCGGTGTCTAATCAAATAACATCATCGTGTAACGTAATATCTTCAGGATTAAAACGGTATGTAATGTCAACGTAAAAGACCAGCAACTGTCAGCTTGGGGATGGACGCACCTGGCGAATACCTTAACTGTGGTACGGGTGTTGCTTAGTCTGCTCAGTGGCTTTCCAACCGGATTTTTGACGACAGGACGCTAAGAAATTGGATTAGCCGTACAGCAAACAATCAGTGCATTTTCTAGTCGACGCTGAACAAACAAGACCTTCATTTGGGAGTTAATTAGCTAATGGCAACATTTGTTTCTCGTCTATTAGATACATTCTTGAAGCACCGGGGGTAGGGGAGAAGTGGAACAGAGATCTTAGAAGAGTGGTGGCAGAGATGGTTGGTATCATTGCTCCAAAGGAAAACCTTTTGTAGTTTCAAATTACACAAAAAAAATTATTTGGGTTTTTTTTTTGTTTTTAATGTTTTATTTTATTTCGGGGATGTATCTTTTCCCCTCACACTGCACCACAGGCTTAACATTTTTTTTTTCTATAATTTTGTTATCTACCCTTATTTAATCACTATTTTTAATCACTCCCCCCTCTCTCTCTCTCTCTCTTCTTCGCTTGTTTTTTCAATTTTGCTTTTCTATCTCTTTATATTATTCCATTTTCAATCTATTCCATGTACGTTAATTCTTAGTATATCTTTGTTCTCGTTAACTATATCTCCCATGCTCTCTCTCCCTTTCTCCCTCTCCTTTCCCATTTAGTTCCTTTTCTTCCGCATTATTCTCTCTCCCTCTCCCTTCCCCTCTCTCTCTCTCTTACTCTCTATGTTTCTCTTGTTTCCATATTTTCTTCTTTTCTCGCTCTTCTCGCTTTTCACATATTTTTCTCAAGCAGGTCACGTGGCACTAAGCCTATATAACAAAGAAAGTTTGCCACCAAATCAAGCATTCGAGTGGACCACACTAAAAGGTATGTATCACAAATTATTTTTACCTTCAACAGAGATAATCCTGGATGCGAAACAAAATGACAGCCACTTACTGAAACTTGCATACTTACATGTACATACATGCACGCACACACACAGACACAGACACACACACACACACACACACAAACAAACAAGGAGATGTAAGAAACTCATCTTGATCATTTGATCTATTAGAAACAACCACCACATCTCACTCGAATTACATCCTACAATCTACTGAAAAAGACAGGATGGTCACGGCTGGACTTTCTTCTACTCGATCATGACTGATGTAGTTTTAAAGAGTAAGAGCTACACAACCGAGTCAGCGAGGGAGGGTCTTAAACTGCCGTCAAATGCTTCCTCAAGAACTATTTTTCGGTCTACGAAAGAATCTAGGAAAAGGCACATTCGACAAAATACTCCGGTGCACACACGATATCTAGGAAAGCAAGACTGCATTGCCTCTATAGAAAACATTTTATCATAGCTTTACTCAGTTGGGGTGACCGACTGGAGGTTAAACCACAACAGCACGAAGTTATTGGTACTGGACAAATATTTCCTGCGATATAGAATATATAGAGAGGACACAATTACAAAATCGTTCAAGAGTGCTTCTGCTTCGTCACTCAATAGATAATACAATACGAGATATATGTAGAATGGGATTATTCTGGCTTTACCATAATTCGTACTGTATTCTTTCAGTAATTACTTTGACCTCACATTCCAGCATTACTTGAAGAATAAATAACCGTAATATACCAGATTCTACTGAACAGATTGCTCCCTACCTGTTATTATTAAGAATAACTGATTTAATATTAAACATGAAAATACAAAAAAGTGCAATAGAACTCAGGAATATTTCATAAGCTAGTAAGAAGTTGACTATATTGAGCTACGTGAGCAACTGTTTCGTTTCCCAAATTAAAGCTGTTTCTCTATACTCATGTTGTGAAGAAAGGAGTAAACATTATGAATTATTTATCTCCTTTATATTTTTTTACATTAGCATCATCCTCGTGGGAAGTATTAAATAGAAAAATCAACAAAACGATGAACAAAACGTTTTTAGTTGCGTCCTTTTGCATTCTGAATTCAAATTCTCTTAAGATCAACATTAGATTGCATCCTTGAGAGGGCAAGAAAAAACAAAAACAGTGGGGACTTTATAATCAGCAATTTTCTCTCGTGTGTATATTAGACACCATCATAATCATCCATAACATCACCAACAGCATTATCATTATCACAACTATCATTACCATCACCATTACCTTCATTACTTTCAACTAAATCCTAATTGTTGTACGAACAGACCACCATCAGAAGAATATTTGTAGTATTTATTGTATAATTAAATTTCCTAACCTCATTTAATACCAATTTTATATGTAAGGAGTAGTAATATAATTCATATTTAAAGATCTTGAAATACAAGTATTTATTGGAATTGATACTCTATTGCTATCACTTATGTTGCGTTTTCTTCTTTTAATTTATTGAAATATTATTTACTTTTCCTTCCAGTCCAAAGATGGGTTTGCTCCAGCAAACATTCATTCTTGTAGGACTTCTGCTTTGCATCAACTATGTTCCTGCTCGCAGACTGGTAAAAAGACAATGTAAGTAATTTCAAACACACGCACACAAAAACACAACATACATAGACTCACATATAAGTATGCATATATATGTATATATGCATGTATACAACTAATATAATATATGAGTATGTGTGTATGTGTGTGAGCGTGTGTGTGTGTGTTTGTGTGAGAGCGTGCATGTATGTGTGTGTGTGTGTCTGTGTCTGTGTGTGTCTGTGTCTGTGTGAGGGTGCGTGTAAGCAAAATGACGAAGTGTGAGCGGCAAAAAACTTTGATATTTCCGTAGAGATTACAGCTGTTTCATTCTTTACTCCGAATTATATCATTATCGTGAGTTACGTTACATTTTTTCATCCAACCCCTCTGTCTTATATATGTGTATGATTGTATATACACTAACACATGCACGCATGATCTATCAATTTCTTTGTTGATCTTATCAGCATATGCCATGCAGTATGCAGCAACTTTCCCTTTCCGAGAACAGCTACTTTCTCTTTCAGTTGTATGTGAGTTTAGTTAGATCTTAGTCTTTTCTCAGTATGTACTGGTATTCTTGATAACGCGCGTTCTTAATTCAGATGAGACTCATTGTACATTGATTTTGTTAATCAGCATAGTGTGTGGCCGCTCGCAAAATACTTCTTTTTAAGAAAGAATATAACTTTCGTGCTACACTAGTTTTCACAGAGATGATAAATCCCCAGTTCTATTACAATATAACAGAGTAATCGTGTATATTTAGTACCTCCATTAATTATTTCTAGTCAGTACTTAATTTTATTTTCATAGTAATAACTGAATGAAAATATTCCACAACACTTGCTAAATGTGGTTACATGTGATGATAAGGTGCTTATGCTTAGAAAAGCTATTCTACTTAACGTAATGGTCTAAGGTTGGGTTTGTTGTTGAGAGCAATGCCAATCCATTTTCACTTCTATAAGTCATGCATTAACTATTAAACTTCTCGAAATTTGTTTAATATTTTTTATTTTATTATTTTTTTTTTTTAAAGCGTCAGACGTACTCAGATTGGGGTATTTGAAATCTGAAGCGTCGTCATCTCTTTATAGGCCACACTTGTAATGACATCAATATAATTTTTCATGTGTTGAATGATTCTCAACCTGTTATCAAATGCTTCAATTCTTTCTCAGGAAGTTTTAAAAAAAAACCTTTCTGACACGTTATGAAAAGCATTGAATTCTAAATCACGTGGCAAATTTCTGACCTCAGAACTTTATTTCTTTCGACTTTTGATTAATAACCTTAGTCATTTCGCGCGCGTACGCACACAATATATATGTGTGTGTGTGTGCGTGTGTGTGCATGTGTGGGTGTATGTGTGTGAATATATGCATATATATATATATATATATACATACTACTAATATAGGATGAAGTTTTTTATAGAAAAAATTTCATCAAAAAGTGGCAGCATATTAAAATACCTTTAATGGTTAAAATTATAAACAAGGGCAAAAGCCCTTGTTTATAAGTTGTATATATATATATACACACACACACACACACACACACACACACACCACACACACATATATATATATATATATATATATATATAATATATATATATATATATATACTAACAGCTAAACCCGGTTTCACCCGGTCGGTTTGGATGATGTCGCTGTAAAACCTGCTCTGTGTAAGCATTCGACTTGCTTGGGCACACTTACGTTAAAAAACAATTTTAGAATGACTTTTTTTTGTCAAAAAGCTAAAAATAACTGACCAACAAAAAAACACAACCAAAATTCAACCAAATCAAAAAATAAACACAAATACTAAGCGAACAAAGATGAACCATCCCACTTCCATTGCTCGCGCATACGCACTCAC
Source organism: Octopus sinensis (assembly GCF_006345805.1). Taxonomy (NCBI): domain Eukaryota; kingdom Metazoa; phylum Mollusca; class Cephalopoda; order Octopoda; family Octopodidae; genus Octopus; species Octopus sinensis. The sequence goes on along the minus strand of NC_042997.1, from coordinate 157,794,203 downwards.
ATTCACATACCCCCTTTTACATACACACACATATATTCACCCAGAGTTGAAACGCTGTATGATTTATTTTTTCAGCATACAATTTTCATCATCCCACTACCAAGTATGACATTGTCCCCTTCCTTCCGTATTCATCTATTACCCCTTCCTTTCTCATTGAAAAACACAAGAGTATTATTATAGTAGATTATCTCGGTAACCATGAGAGGTATAAAAGATACAAAGCCAAGCAACACCACCGGATCATTCTACACATCTGTGTAATTTTTCACGCAATTCCACCCAGCCGTTTGACCGTGAATCCTAAAACAAAAAACAATCACCCATGTCAAATTTATATATATATATATATTATATATATATATATATATATGTATGTATGTATGTATGTATGTATGTATCTATGTATGTATATATGTGTATATATATATATATATATATATACATATACGTACATATAGATACATACATATATGCGAGATGTGCATGTGTGTGCGCGCGTGCGTGCGTCCATATGTATGCGCATATATAATGAAAAGAAACCTATATATATATATATATAGACTTAGCAGTGTGTATGTTTATAAGTATTTGAATGTATAAGTGTGCATAGCTTGCGGAATGGAAATTAAAAATTTACTTTTGACGTCAACATCAAATGAAACGTGTCACCAAGGAAATTGGTTAATGTTTCGTTGGTAATGCGTGTACTATATTAATCAATTATTCTCCTAGTTGCTGGAAACTGCTAACGGTCAAATATGTGTAACGGTTCCATACATAAAGAAAAAGCATACTCGTATGTTTCTCGTTAAATATGTGTAACTGGTTATATATTTCAACAAAATTCATCAAAGCGAAGGGATTTATAATCCCTTGCAGATTTTATGATTGTTTATATGCTTTAATTTGCATATTTAGCAATGCAGTCAACGACCTCAACCTTGGTAATTTTGTAGACTATTTCATAAAATTATTTATTACGTACCGGAATTGTTGAATTTCCAATGACTTATCCACAAGCTTTCTGTATGTTTTAAGAGAGAGTGAGAGACAGGCAGACAGACAGACCGAGAGAGGCACAGAGAGAGAGAGACAGACAGACAGGGAAAGAAACAAGAGAATGATTATAACACGTTGCAGAACAAACATTCCAGTGGATACTGTTCGTAAACGTCTTGTATTTTAGTTATTTTACTCATGTTTATATCCTTCAAACGTATACACTAAGGAACACACACCCACACACACACACACGAACACACACACACACAAACACACACACACATGCACACACACATACACACACACACAAGCACACACACAAACACACACACACACACACACACACGCTCATTCGTTTTTACATCAGTTTTCCATACTAGCATTAGTTAGATGATTACTTTCCTGAGTCGTTGAAATGTTGGATAGATTACCTCGTGCTAATCCATACGACATTGCGGCTCTTTGCACTCTCCGTAATCGATAAATAAAGTACTCTTAATGTCCTGGGTTTGGTTCTTCTCTTTGTCTCTGCCCTTCTTTCGGTGTGTTTCTGTATCTTTCTGAAAGGAATTGGCTGAGATCATACCTGAAGAGGTTTGAGCTACGCATTGTATGCCACAGCGGTATCTCTACAACCTCACCAGGAATCGAGAGCCCAAGTAAGGGTTACTTTTGCTAGGATATTATTCTCTTTAAATTCCGGTTCCTCTTCTAACAATTGTTTTAGTATTGCTACACTAAGTTGTAACAAGAAAAGTAACTGGGTAACTAACTGTTTTAGAAAGCATAGTTGTGAACATCATTCAAAATATCTCATTAATTTATATACTATCACTCTGTCGGAGTTTTAGCGTCCTTAGACTAAAGAACTTTCCTGTAACTATATATATATATATATATATATATATATATATATATATATATATATATATATATATATATATATATATATATATATATATGTATGTATGTATATCTTGGATAAATTAGAAAATTATGATAGTGAAAAGGCACAAAAACGAAGCAACTTAAATTTACAGATAAATTAATATACTGAAAGCTGAGATTAATTGTGTTTAAAGTAATTTTTGTAGATGGTTCAATGCTAGCAAAAGGGATGTAACGTAATACGGCAAGGCCTTTTTCTGCCGCTCCACAAATTTTACCCATATCTTTATCATTGCTTAGTGTTTAATGTTTAATATTTAATGACTTGCCGAAACAAAATATAGATTTGTGTACAGGAACAGTATGTATGTGATATCTTCATTTGATAGAAATATAATGCCATGGAAAAATGCACTCAAGTGCTTCTGAGCAAATATTATCAGCTGATAATATTTGCTTTAAGATATAATACAATATATTTATTCGTTATTACAAACGAATAAAGGTGGTGGATAGCAGAATCCGATTCTAGATATCTTTCTGCGTTGTGCAATTGCGGATATTTACATTCTGAGTTCAAATCTCGCCGAGGACGACTTTAAATTCATCCTCACTGGGTCAATAAAATAAACCCACAATACTAAAATAGTATTACCCAATTACTTTTTATTAAAATCTCTAAATAAACTGAATATTATTTCCTTTAACGAGGATCGGATAATGGTAGAATCGTGGAAGTGGTTGACAAATAGCTGTCTGTGTTTTTCGTCGCTCTTTATGTTCTAGGTTCAAAATTCGCTACAGTTAATTTTACCTTTCATCTTTCAGGGGTCGATAAATAAAGTAGTGTCGATGTATCTAACCATTTATTCTCCGCACGCACCATTTGTGACATTGTGCCAATGTTATAAATCAGTATTTCTCTTAGCTGACATTGCGACATCGACTTAGATTATATAATTTTCTATTTATTGCCTGAATATCCCATTTACTCTGAATACTTGTTAAATTGTAATAGTATTTGTAGCAAGCTGGCAGAACCGTTAGCACGCCGGGCGAAATGCGTAGCCGTATTTCGTCTGCCGTTACGTTCTGAGTTCAAATTCCACCGAGGTCGACTTTGCCTTTCATCCTTTCGGGGTCGATAAATTAAGTACCAATTACGCACTGGGGTCGATGCAATCGACTTAATCCGTTTGTCTGACCTTGTTTGTCCTTTCTGTGTTTAGCCCCTTGTGGGTAGTAAAGAAATATGTAATAGTATTTGTATATGTATGTAATAGTAATAGTATTTGTATGCATGCAAAAGATTAATTACAGTGATTTTATTATTTCATTATTAGTATATCAGTGTAACTGGGGAGCGAGGAAAGAAAAATCTATAATGGGTCAAAATGTAAAGAAAACTGGTCAAATATCTTTCGCATGTTTTGGAAGAACCAGGGCAGATTGTAACGGGTCTAAAGAGCACGGGGGAAAGGAACATGACATCTCACATTTATGAAAGCACCGTGTTTATGAAGTCATTAAAAGCAAAGCTACTTTGAGAAGTTTAATTTCGGCGTTTGGAGAGGAAGAAATGGTGATGCACGAAGCAAAATAATTAACTAATGTACATAAAATTATGTTTAGTACCAATTAAGAACGGAGTAATAAGAAAGCCGATTCTTTCAATTAAACTCAAGTTTATCGCACTTGTGCCACTTATAATTGTGAAATAAAGCAGGCATTTTAATCTAAATATACTGAGTTAATAGTTTTAGACCAGTGGTTCCCAAAAATTTTGGGCTGCCGCCCCCTTGACACCCATGCCACATTCCTATTCCCCCCGCCGAAGAAAAACTCACTACCACGAACGTAAACGACTTTTTGCAGCAAATTCAAAGCAAGTGTTTTGTTGAACACAACGCACCTCCCGGCCTAGGAATTGAAATTACGATAGCTAGACGGTAAATGCATCACCTATGCGCCCTCATTATTTATATATTGGGTTGGCAAGAAAGTAGTTTCGGTTGTGTGAAATAAATGTAATTTTTTTTTTCATACAAAGAATGAACTTTAATCAATTATATATTTTCCATTCTATTCGATAACCTTTTGCTATCTTTCTGGCAATTTCATGATTCTACACTCATAGAACTTCTGGTCCTTATTGATTCGGTCATCATCAACTTCAGTAGGTCGATCAGAACGTTGGTCATCTATGAGTGAGAATTTCCAGAACGGAATGTTTTAAACCATTTTTGACAGATGCGTTTTGTTATGCAACCAACACCATAAACTTTACATATTTCTTTGTGAGCCTCAGTAGCTTTCTTGCCTTTACAGGTTTAAAAAAGCAAAGTATTAGCGAAAATGTTCATTTTTGCACTCTATGTTAAAATTGACACTGAACTAACAGTTGTAAACTAAATTACGCTAAAGTAAGCTAAAAATAACGGCTGTCAAATGTCAAAAGGAAAAAAATCATAACATTGACAAGACAAAAGTCATTCAAAATTATCGTAAATCTGTATATTTACAAAAAATTAAATAACTTTCTTGGCAATATTTATTGTGTGTATGGGTGTATGTGTATGTGCGTATGTAAATTTTGCTGTGTCTAGGGAGAGGCATTATGCCAATATTATTAACACAAAATTTGTTTCAACACATGAATTCACGTAAAGAATCTTGCAAACCAGACAAAAAAACGAAGTATATATATATATATATATATATATATATATGTGTGTGTGTGTGTGTGTGTGTGTGTGTGTGTGTGTACATTGGCCTGCTCGCTTAGCCAGCGGGGTGGCGTCATCTGAAGGCTAAAACAATGCGAAGCGCATTGTGACCAGCGATGTGTAGCAACATCTGATAGCCTGGTCGGTTACGTGGTCACGTGGATATATGTACATGCATATGCATATGCATACATATATGTGTGTGTGTGTGTGGGTGTGTGTGAGTGTGTGTGTGTTTGTGTGTGTGTGTAATGATTTTGATTCAGTTTGGCTATACCAGCAACCAAAAATTCAATCAGCTTTTGCTTTAGAGTAAAGGGTCGGCTCCGAGGGAGCTATAGAATGCTGCACAAGAACTCGGTCCTGCGTGCACTGCTTCTTATAGCAGAAACAGCCGAAAGTTAATGAGTGGTCAAGTAACATCTGGGGGTTTTTTTTTGTCATTCATTTATTGAATTTATACACACACAGATATATACATATGTGCGTATATATATATGTATATATATATATATATATATATATATATATATATACATATATGCATATGTATGATGTATGTGTGTGTGTGTGTGTATGTATGTATATTTATATGTTGTGTTGTATATATATAATGCATATGTTTCTAGTGTACGGGCTCAATCCTGGCGGTGGTGGAAAAGGAGGATCTAACAACAATAACAATGGCGGTGGCAATAATTGGTCAGGCGGACAGGTACGTATAGAAAGTCTCTTCTGCATGATGCGTATATAAGCATTAGAAACTTTTTTTTTGGTTTTTTCCTAATATTTCTTCCATTCAGGTAACGAATCGGGAAAGGAACGAGCGTGACCTCTCTCTCTCTCTCTCTCTCTCTCTCTCTCTCTCTCTCTTTCTTCGAAGACTGTGGGTATTTCAATAAATAACCGTAATATATTGTGTGAAATTAATTAGCAATGTTTAATTGTAATGTTATTGGCCTAGCATCTGTCTAGACACCAAACATCAAAATTTGGGGGCGATATCGATATTTAGGTAGTATTTCCTACTATTGAAGCTAATTTCAGAATTTTATTTTCTATGTGAATAGCTTATATGTAAACTATTATTGTTATCATAATTATGATTTGAAATAAGAGGTTGAAAACTGGTATAATCGTTAATGCGTCGGACAAAATACCTAACTGTATTTCTTCCAATTCATTACGTTCCGAGCTCAAATTCCGCCACGATCAACTTTGCCTTTCATCCTTTCGGAGTCGATAAACTAGATCAGCAATCCTCATAAACTTTGCTGGCCTTGTACTGCAATTTGAAACAAATGCAGTATTAGTAAAGTAATGGGGTCGATGTGATCGACTTGCCTTCTTCTCACAGAACTGCCAGCCTTGTGCCCAAATGTGAAAGAATTATCATGGTGTTCACTGGCATAGCCGCCCAGAAGTGTTTGCACTATTTAGTTATGTCACTTCACTTACTAGGTTCAAATTACTCTTGTATCTACTTTACCTTTCATCCTTCTTGTGACGATAACGTAAATTCAGATACTACAGGTTGATATAATCGACTAAGTCACCGAAAAATGTTTCACCTTGTTAGAAAAGAATATTTTTTTTTAGGTTGGCAGAACCGTTAAAGCGCAGGAGAAAAGACTTTATGGTATTTGTTCTGGTTCTTTATGTTCTAAGTTCAAATCCTGCTAAGGTTAACTTTGCATTTAATCATTCATTAGAAATGAAAAACTTCCTGTGAAATACTAAGATGAAATTATTAGTTAATACTCTTTACATTGTGAGTTCAAACCCCGCCGACGTTGACTTTATCTTTCATCCTTCCAGAGTAGATAAAACAAAATACCTATTTCTTTACTACCCACAAGGGGCTAAACACAGAGGGAACAATCAAGGATAGACAGACGGATTAAGTCGATTATATCAACCAGTGCTTATTTAATCGACCCCGAAAGGATGAAAGGCAAAGTCGACCTCGGTGGAATTTGAACTAAGAACGTAACGGCAGACGAAATACGGCTACGCATTTCGCCCAGCGAGCTAACATTTCTGCCAGCTCGCCAACTTACAAGAAATGTTATATTAATAACATTGTAGTCTAAAAAAATTCATAAATGAAACTCATTTTTAAAGAAATCCTTATTTAAGAACTCACTTCCTTCCAACAAAAATTCTATTAGTTAAGTATGTCAGCTTCATTTGTAGATTGTAAACTGGCGTCTTCGGTTACGTTTCATATTTGAGGATCTGCTGGGGTATAACTTTCATTGAGAGAGTAGAATTTGACCTAATTTTTAAGCATCTATTTAGACTCTCATCAGGCAATATTTTGTATAAATGCACAATTTATTTTATTCATAACATAGGTGATAGTGTAAGCTTAACCGATAGAGCCGCTGATAGCAATACCGTACTGCTTTTGGTTACATAACAGTACGTTCTGATTTCAAACCTTACCGAGGTCGACTTTGCTTTAATCCTTCCAGGGAGCATTAGAATATGTGATATTGGTTTCAAATTTTGGCACAAGGTCAGTAATTCAGGAGGTGGAGTAAGTCGATTACATAGATTGCAGTAGTCAACTGGTACTTCTTTTATCGTTCTCGTAAGAATGAAACATAAAGTCGACTTCGGCAGAATCTGAACTCAGAACGTAAGGACGGGTGAAATGCCGCGAAGCATTTTTCCCAGCGTGCTGATTCTGCCAGCTCGCCACTGTATTAAAATATGTAATATTCGAGCCATAAAATAATATTTGATTATTATCGTCCCTTGAACTTTTCGGCCTCGTGTTTATATCAGAAATGGCTAATTAATTAAAAAAATTGCTTCGTAATCCCATGAATTCAGTTAGCTCATTCCGCGGGGCACTTTGGTCAAGACTCTTCAAGCTAAGCCTGTAGGGTTCCATTTTATTGGATGACATTTTATTGATGACATCTTACGAATCATAGCTTCTTCTTCCATTGCACTTTCCGCCACAAATCTCGGTTGGACACTTTCCTTCCTCTGACTATGCCAGTGGTTCCGAACCTTTTTTTTATTTAAATGAGTTTCCCCACGGACCCCTTTTAATATGCTTATCCTTATGTATATATTGATATGTGAAATTCTGAATTACGATCACGGACCTCCCCCAAACCACCACAGTACTACCTTTGCGGACCACCAGGTGTCCACGGACCCCAGGTTGGGAACCACTGGACTATACCATTAAAATAAGCATTTTATCTACAACGTTCTTCAATATATTTATTTAGGATGTTGTGATGGTTTTATATAAGTTAATATTTTCTTTGAAAGGAACAGAAAGAACGGTTTATTATTCAGTAGGGCGGGGTAGGATTTCAGGGAAGTAATTAGTACTTTCGTCCTAAGGACCATAAATCGGATTATTGAAGTCAAATTGTTTTAGCTAAAGTTAAAATCGAAACAAGGTCGGGCTCACGGATTGCCAAGAGTTACAGAATGAGGGGAAAGAACGTCATTTATTTATTTATTTATTCTAGTTTGTTCTCTATATCGCTACTTTCGCATTTACATATCGATGGTGATTCTGAAGTTTTAGGTTTGACTTCAGAAATCGAAAAATTTCTGTTGAGGCGTTAGTACAAACATGACGCTTGCACATTCGTTTGTTTGTGTGCATGTATATGTATATATGTGCATGTACTTATGCCTATATATACGTATGTTTGTATATATATATATATATATATATATATATATATATTTCTTTTTATGTATGTGCGTATGGTTCCTTTCGTTGTATTTTTAATTATTAGAATTTTTCATAGAAAGACAAAGCTCCATCGCTGAAATTGGAGTAACAACAAGTATTGGATGTTGAACTTTAGAAAAGTCTTGAATATTTTTACTATTCCACTTACAGATTGCATTTGTAAAATGCGTTTTAGCCGGATACTTTTTTGGTTTTAAAATCCTAGCTTTTCCAAATCTTGTATAGACATTTACTATTACTAACAAGTAAGAAATAAATGCCTTATTTCTTTGGTCAGTACAAGGTCATTTTCTTTTATGGAGTCAATGACATTATTTTTTTTTAATCAATTTGAGAAAACACTCCTGTTAAAAATAGTAGCTAAATGCTCACAAATCACACCTTGCCATATTAAAGCAAGAAAATACAGTTCTAAACGCAGAGGTGACTTGGAATATCTTCTATTACAATTCTCCCTTGAACTGACCAGAGGCTAAACAACAATGTTATTTACCTAACTGTTAATATTCGAAATTAATGTAAATCTCCATTAATTGAGCTTTGTTTTACCGAATGATGGCATTTTTTTTCTTTTTCCTTGCAGAAAGGAGGAAATAATGGAGGAAACAGGGGTCAAGGCGGTGGAAATACTGGCGGACAAGGTGGTGGTGGTGGTGGATATGGTCAGGGTGGTGGTGGCGGCAGTAGTGGTGGCAGAGGTGGTGGTGGTAGTGGTGGCAGAGGCGGCGGAGGAAGTGGAGGATGGGGAAAAGGTGGAGGCGGCGGTGGTAGCGGCGGCGGTGGTAGCGGCGGCAGAGGTGGCGGAGGTAGTGGAGGATGGGGACAAGGAGGCGGTGGAGGTGGTAGCGGCGGAAGAGGTGGCGGCGGCAGTGGTAGCGGAGGAAGAGGTGGTGGCGGAGGTAGTGGAGGATGGGGACAAGGTGGCGGCGGTGGTAGCGGCGGAAGAGGTGGTGGAGGTAGTGGAGGATCGGGTGGCCAAGGCGGCGGTGGAGGCAGATATGGCCAAGGAGGCGGTGGAGGTAGTGGTGGTGGTGGAGGTGGTGGAGGACAAGGAGGCAACTGGCAAGGTGGAAGTTGTGCACGCGCTGACCAATCAGATTGCAGCTATTACTTCGAATGTCAAGGCGACAGTGGTGAACAAAGGCTCCAGTGTCCAGAAGGGTTGTACTTCAACGATAACCAAAAGTATTGTGATTACCCTGGCAATGTCCAATGCAACGGCGCACGGCGTAAGTAGAAAAAATATATTCATATCGATATTATTGTTATTGTATACTGCAACATCAGTCGTTTCCTTATTTTAAGATGGCTGGGTGTCAGTAGAAATAATTTGGCTGCTATTTCTAGCAGGATGATCTACTGCATAGATGCGTCCTCGCTGAGTGAAAGATAATTATGAATGAGCGAATGAAAGCGTTCTAAGCAAGCAGTTAACAGGTGGTGATTTATATTCTAATACTCGTCATACAAGTTGTACTAGGTACTTTGCTGTTAATGGCTTCATCTAACCAGCTACAAAAGCAAGTACCTATATCTTTACTACCCACAAGGGGCTAAAAAATCGACCCCAGTGCGTAACTGGTACTTAATTTATCGACCCCGAAAGGTTGAAAGGCAAAGTCGATCTCGGTGGAATTTGAACTCAGAACGGCAGACGAAATACGCATTTCGCCCGGCGTGCTAACGTTTCTGCCAGCTTGCCGCCTTGTACCACAGGCTAATATAGTTCAGCATTAACCAGCATCTCAGTTGAGTGATCCGTTCATTACTTCGTAATAGGCACATAAATTACCTCAAGTATGTCACTTTAGTAATATATAGGTCTTCGTAGACGCTGCCTTGTCTCTTATGGTTATGTGAACTCATTTGATTCGGAAAGGATTCTAAAATTACCGACTGATCAATTTGCGTAACTCTTTCCTATAATATTTTCATGAGAATTAATCACACTGGTGTAGTGAGACCTCCAACTAGTACAAAATCAATAATCTTGGGATACATTTCATTAATAATCTTGGAATACATCTCATCAAAAAATTCATATGTCTGCCTCCTAAGTGATCCACAGGGGTGTCAAATGGATGTTGACACGATTAAATCATCAAAATAAGCAAGGTACTTAAATATATAGCTGTAATGAAACCTGTCGATATATGCAGTGTGACTCTAAACTATACACTAGAGCATTCACTTATCATTTTTTTAACATTGTTCTATGAAAAAAGGCGGTGAGCTGGCAAGATCGTTAGTACGTCGGCCAAAATGCTTAACGGCGTTTCGTCCTCTCTTTACATTCATATTCTGCGGAGGTAGACTTTGCTTTCATCTTTTGGTGATCGATAAAATAAGTACCAGTAGAATTTTAGAGTCGATGCGATCGATTTATCCCTTCCTTTCTCTCAAACCATTATTATTGTTATCCTTTGTAAAGGCAACGAGCTAGTAAAATCGTTAGCGCGCCGGACAAAATGATTAGTGGTATTTCGTCTGCCGCTACGTTCTGAGTTCAAATTCCGCCGGGATCGACTTTGCCCTTCATCCTTTCGGAGTCGATTAAATAAGTACTAGTTACGCACTGGGGTCGATATAATCGACTTAATCCGTTTGTCTGTCCTTGTTTGTCCTCTCTGTGTTTAGCCCCTTGTGGGTAATAAAGAAATAGGTATTTCGTCTGTGGCCACATTCTTAGTTCGAATTCCGCCGAGGTCGACTTTGCCTCTCATTCTTTTGGGGTCGATAAATTAAGTACCAGTTACGTACTCGAATGACTCTTCCCCCCAAAACTTCAGGCCTTGTGCCTATATAGAAAGGATTATTATCCTATGTGTACATGTGTGTGTAAGAAATCGGTTACTAGCAGAGGGATAGACTTGTGCTTTATATAACAGCCATGTCCCTGCACTCCATCTGGTTAAGAATCAACTGTGATCAAGTGCTTAGATGGAAATTGGCTCACCCAACTTTCTTACTTATGATTGACATGAAGTAATGTTTCCAAATGTACGTTAACATGTATAAAGTAGCTTTATCGTTACTAGTAGTACCCAGTGAAAATTCCACGGTTGATTTGAAAACTGTAAGATGGAATTGTATAATTTTCTGAACCATTAGAGCCTTGAGATGATGTAAAAGTTCATATAAGTAATATTAGACGAGCAATCTCAATAAACTTCTAAAAAATATAATATTATTCTGTTTCCCTACGTTGGTAATGTTTTAACAAATTTTAACATAGTTATTTGAAAAAAAAACCTTATCATTCTTTGTCTTGTCTGTTGCTGGCCATATTTCATAAGCTTTGACTGAGCAGACGATAGTTACTTCACTAAAGCGCATGCATTAACTGATGGGTAACAAGAAAATTAAAACAAAACAGAAAAACTATCACTTTTCGCTCTATCCCTCCAGTAAACACATTCTCTCACTCACACACATTCTTCCTCTTATTCTCTCTCTCCCTTTTTCCTTTTACTTCTTTCCCACATCTCCCCTGCGTTAAATTTTCGCTTTACCCTCTCTCTTTCTATCTACCTCCTCCTTCAACTATTTCATCACATATAATAGCAATCCTTTCCACCTAACTCTCACCGCTGACCATCTCTCCCTCTCTCTTCTCTTTCTATCTCCTTTTCTCTCCCCTCTTTCTATTTCATTTCTCTCCTCTTTCTATCTCCTCTCTCTCCTCTTTCTATCTCCTGTCTCTCTTCTTTCTATCCCTCTCATTCTCTTCACTCTCTCTCTCCTCTCTCTTTAACTAACGACAATGTTATATTTCCCTCAGCGTATTAATAAAGAGATACATATACACATTACATACATGCATACATACCTCTTTCTGTCTTGTTTCGTCTTTCCTTTTGTGTGTCACTTCTCCTTTCTCTCTCTCTCTCTCTCTCTCTCTCTCTCTCTCACTCCACCTTCCTTTCTCACTCTCACTCCACATTTGCCTCTAACTAACTAAAGTGTAATGGGCGAACGATTAAGCAGAATTATAACATAGATTGTCTCACAGATACACATTCATTTCTTTATAGTAAGAGCAAACGTGAAAGAGAAATAAAGACGTTTGTGAGTGGAAACGTTAAAAGGAGGAGATAATGAGTAATGACAATATTTTCTTTCTATTTTCTAGCCAACGAACTCTGTGGTGACTATGCAGAAGATTTTAAGAAACGTCACAATGAAATGTGTCAGATGTACTACGAATGCAACCTTGGTTACCTCAATGATGTTCAGGAATGTGCTCCTGGTACTGTATTTAATCCTAGTATCCAAGTATGCGACTACCTGAATAACACTGACTGTGGAAACTTGCAGGTGCCTAAGAGTGCCATAGAGTTTGGACGTGGTGGAGGCGGAAATGGTGGAGGCGGAAATGGTGGAGGTAATGGTGGCTGGAACGGAGGTAACGGTGGCGGGCAAGGAGGAGGTAGATATGGTCAAGGTGGAGGAAACGGCGGAGGAGGACAAGGAGGAGGAAACGGCGGAGGAGGACAAGGAGGATGGAACGGAGGTAATGGTGGAAATGGAGGTAACCGTGGAGGAGGAGGACAAGGAGGATGGAATGGTGGAAATGGCGGTAACCGTGGAGGAGGAGGAAAAGGAGGATGGAATGGAGGAAATGGAGGTAACCGTGGAGGTGGACAAGGAGGAGGTGGAAATTATGGACAAGGTGGAAGTGGAGGAAACCGTGGAGGACAAGGTGGTGGACGCGGCGGAAATCAGGGGACACAGTGGGGAAATGGTGGAAAGCGTGGAGGACAATGGGGAGGTGGAGGAAATCGTGGTGGCAACAGAGGCGGGTAAGTTTCTTTTTGCTTTTTTCGTAATTTCTCATTTTCTTTATATCTCTTGTACATTACTAATTGATATTTAGTTTGCCTTAGAATTATATGTCTTGCTCAAGTGACAAAGAGTATAAATCTAATGGAATATTGATTGCAAGCCTCTAACTCAATGATCAATAAATCTTGTGACGTGGGGCATTACTGCACTGCACGGAGGTATCCACTTGAGCTGCAGATTTTTGAAATATATAGTCAGTGGTCTTAGAACAAGAAGTAGAAAAGGCCTTAATTTTGCATATAGTTCACAAATCAATTATGCTCAACAGCCATTTCATTTGCGATAAAATTATTATTTATATTATTTAAAGCTTTAGAAAATTCATAAATATGTTTGAGTGTCTTGGAAAATGTATTATTTATAATTTTGTTATACACAAGTATGATTATTAAATGCCTTAATTACTGGTTTAAGGAAAAAATTTGGTGCTCCATGTTAAAATAATGAATTTTTATACGTAAAAATTTATTCAAAAACAACAACAACTATTCTTCACAATAAAGACCATCATTTTCCACAACCTTCTGCCAACGATGTGCAAGCTTTCGAATTTGGTCAAAGTACCAATCCTTCAGCTTTAAATCGAAATATTCATTGACAGGCTTTTTCAACTTCATCGAATGACTCAAATCGGCGACCTTTCATAAAGTGCTGCATTCATTGGAAAGACCGTAGTCAGATGGAGCAACGTCTGGACTATAGGCTGAATGCGGCAGCACTCCACACCGTCCAGTTCTTCAAATTTGTTGATGGTCTTTCTGGCGGTATGCGACTATGCATTGTGAGTTACCATTGAGTATGACTTGAACTGAATGAACACACACAGCACAAAAATATATAAAAAAAGCATTATTTTAACATGGCGCACGAACCTCTTCCCCAACCTAATAATTACAACAAATGTCCTATTTGCTGTTCTAATGAGAACCATCAGCTTGTAGTGGCCATGAACGACGGTTCAATATATGCATCTAATGATGCGTAATAACGCAGAAATGCTTGTGACCTACGATCCGATGACGTCATTCATAACCTAGTAGTGTGTTTATACCTATATTGTCCGCAAGGTAAATTTCTCCTCTTGAGACTATATGTGCAGCGCATCATCTTTCCATGTCGAACATGTTAGATATGATTGCATATAACTATATGTAAATTTTTAACTTTAATCCAAAGTTTTGTATAACTTTCCACAAGAAATATCCAAGTGATATTTTTACTTTTCAAGAGAAGTGCGCCAGTAAGTTTTTCACTTGGTGTTCTGTGCATCACGAAGTATAAGAAAAAGTGAACCACTGTGCTAACGAGTAACTGGTACACAATCAGTTCCGAATTAATCTAATTGTGTATTCGTTGCTATGAATTCCAAATACCTTCGACAAAATAAGAAACACGGTTGGTCGAGAGGATTTTAATAGAGCGATGATGTATTGATTGATATCTCATAAGATATAGCTTTAAACACTGGTATATGATGGTTACTTTTTCATATTAAGCTCAATATTTGTTTAACGATTTATCTTTGATTTCTTTGTATATTACCGTTCTGATATTACCTTGAACATTATATAACGAGCTGATTGATATCTTTAAGGACACTATGGCATTGATTAATAACCCAATTCAAATTAGATTAGGTTCTACCTGTACTTGCATCATGTATCATAGTACATGCGCGGGATGGTGACTAAACTAGCCAATCCTAAATCCAAACATGTCATTGGATGATGTGTGTGACGAGGGTTCCACTTAAGATTTATAATAAAATCTGTCAAAGGACACAAGTGCATCTCATAGAGAAGACTACTTTCATTTATACATGTAGATCAGTGGTTCTCAACCAATTTTTATCTATGGATCCTTTTGATTACTATTTAATTCTAGTATATCTCCATAGCCATTCAATGTTTGGAAATTAGTTTTATAGATGTTTCTTAAAAACTTCCTATTTTGTTTTTCTCACGGTCACTTGTGTAGGTTGAACAGAGTAAAACGTCGGGGAAAGAGACCTAGCTGTTTCTTGAAATAAATACACCTCAATCAGAATACTTTTTTTCATGGACCTATAAAATACTACTATGGATCCCATTTGCTATTTTGCTTGTGTGGACCCCCAAAAATTTTATATGGACCCCAATGGGTGATATGGACTACGGTTGGGAACCACTCATGTAGAGGAAATAGACGCCTGCTGATTATCTGCTAATTGAAATTCTAGGAGTGGAGTGTAGGACCTTCTACTGAGGCTGTACATTGGTTACATGACGCGCTTCACAGCGCATATGTACATATATATATATATATGTTTTCAAACTTCTTTTTAATATATATATATATATATCTTCATTCATTTTTCATCTTTCCTAGCAATCAAAGTGGAAACTATGGCGGAAACCAAGGTGGACGAGGCGGTGGCGGTAGTGGCGGTCGCGGAGGCGGCAGTGGAGGCCGTGGTGGTGGCGGCAGTGGAGGCCGTGGTGGTGGCAGTGGAGGAAGTGGTGGCGGCGGCAGTGGAGGACGTGGTGGTGGTAGTGGAGGCGGATTTTCGTACGGGAAGTAAATTATATGGCGAAACTATGAACCCTTATTCCAAACTTCTCAGTTACTGCCCACACACATACTCAGCTGTGGTAATTTGATCCGATCACAAGAATTTGATTAAGATTAACAAATCTCCATCTTTTGAAGAAATAATTACAGAAGAATCACCAGGAATTCAATGAGCTTTCTGTTTAATCAAGGAGTCACACAACATTTTTTTTTATATAAATATTTAAAACAAAAATTAACATTTATGATGAATTTATGGATCAAAGTTACGCTCGAATGAATTTTACCATGATTATAATTGTTATCTTTATTAATGAACATATATCCATTCCAGATGCCAATCAATGTTTTGAAAATACATAAATAATTCTGGTTTATTTCTTATGTTCTTATTTTTGTTTAAACGAAGTATTTTCTTCTGTGTCTTATGAGATGTAAATAAAAGTTACCACCAAAAATATTTTAAAAATATGGTTTTGCCTTATTTCATTATAGTTTAGCTTTGTGAACGAAGACTTGCGTAGTTTATGCAGTCCATATGACTACAGACTCTCTAATTGCAGCCTGGCTCAACACAAAGGAGGCAAGTTCGGCCGTTTGGGCTACATAGTGATTTCTTTTCAGAGTTAAAGGCGATGAGCTGGCAGAAACGTTAGCACGCTGGGCGAAATGCGTAGCCGTATTTCGTCTGCTGTTACGTTCTGAGTTCAAATTCCGCCGAGGTCGACTTTGCCTGTCATCTTTTCGGAGTCGATAAATTAAGTACCAGTTACGCACTGGAGTCGATATAATCGACTTAATCCGTTTGTCTGTCCTTGTTTGTCCTCTCTCTGTTTAGCCCCCTGTGGGTAGTAAAGAAATAGGTATTTCGTCTGCCGCTACGTTCTGAGTTCGAATTCCGCCGAGGTCGACTTTGCTTTTCAACCTTTCGGGGTCGATTAAATAAGTACCAGTTACGCACTGGGGTCGATATAATCGACTTAATCCGTTTGTGTGTCCTCGTTTGTCCTCTCTGTGTTTAGCCCCTTGTGGGTAGTAAAGAAATAGGTATTGATGTAGCTTATTTTAAAACTGCTCATTTACTTGAATAGTATATCACTGCCTTACTGATATGCTGGAGAGAAATAGAACCTCTTCGAACCGGCGAGGTTTCTCCTTTGCGGTCAAACGATCTCACAAAAATAGTAGCTAAATCTCCGTCCAGTTAAAAAAAAAGGACACATTCAATGATGTCATAGGTGTACAGTTTCAAGGAAAATTGGTAAAGCCAGAGGTAGTGACACTTGGATTATTGGCCTGTACGATCAAGACCAATCTAGGTTTAAACAATGAAAGCAACAAGGGTCACTGATAGAAACACCAGTCTGTGTCACGTAATAAAAACGAGACTTTTGGGGGTAGGGTATCTGGGTTATATTATTTTTCATATTTTTACAACAAATCTGATTCTGCGCCACTCCAGAAACAACTAGAGATTTTCTCTTTAGTCGCCTGAAGCCGCCAAATTTCCATGAAACAATCCTACAGTTTAGAAAGTAAAAAGAAAGCTTTGAAGTACTGTGTGTGTGTGTATGTGTGTGTGTGTGTGTGTGTGTGTGCGAACTCAAGTCGAAAGTACGGTCAGTTCTTAGGCACATCTTAGAGAAAAGCAGCAACGAAGGACTGAACTGCGAGAAAGACTGGAGAATTGGGAAGTCGGTTCTGCTCCTCCAGTTGACTAAGCCTACCGCATTTCATAATCGCAGACACGACGAACCGCTCGATCAATACAACAGGGAAGGCTATGTTTTGAAATGTCCATAGACTGTTTCTGGTTCTAATAAGTTCCTGTACTTAAAATGAATTATAACGAACGAAGCATACACAAAACGACATCCACTTTTCATATAGAATAATTTTTTTCTTTTGCCCCAACATTTGGCTGGAACGACAGAAACTGAACGACCCTCAGGTTTTACATTAGAGTATTCTTCCCCTAGACATATGTTCTGACAGGAGAAAGCTCCATGATTTCTAAAATGATTTTAAGACGCGGTCATTCATCATCACGATTATTTCTATGTTTAGGGCCGTTGCTAAGTCCCTGCAATCCCTCCCGTCTCAGAGGGCCTCCATGGTTGCGGAGCCCTGTATTAAAATCAAAGTACGAAGAGGAATCATCTATTTACCTTGGTTAAGATGTTGAAAAACGATTAAACTATGTTAACTGAAAATTTCAAGAAATAAAATGGTAATACATTGTACCTGCAAAAGTTCTCCTAAAAATATTACATTGTACCACGAACGTGTACCAGACTTTGTGGATTGTCTATGATATCTATTGATCACGGACTTAGCTCTCAGCTTGATTATTCTGAAATGATAAATGATTTCGCGGAGCGAAGAGTGCGCCGTGTTTGTCTTTGAAAGTTGCCTGGATTATAAATGTGCTCTTTTATTCATATCTGGAAGTTTTACTTATTGAAATTTGTAATAAACCTAAATAAATTTAACTTGTACTTTTTAAAATGTTCTTTAGAATAGCGTGAAATATTGAACTTCAGGTAGATTATAGTAAAATATAGCTATGAATTAAAGGTGCGTAGATTATGAATTTTGATTGAAGGGATGGGGGCCTAGAAACAAAAAGTTACAGGGGAGCTCTAAAAGTCATGCGACAGAGCTGTCTATGTTCCAACACATTTATGTTAAATAGTTTTTGACCCTGTGCAGGGTACATCCATTGTTTTCCTAGGAGAATTTTTTAATGTATCGGATATTCTCGCTTGTTATTCTATTTATCTCATGGTCATTTCTGATCGTATAGGGCTTTTACCAAAGGCATTCTAGCCTTGACTATTCTCTCTCTTTATTTTTCTTCACGCATTGGCAATAATATTGTCTTTGATAATTCTCTAAGACAATATTATTAGCTATGTCGTTAACTGTTTTCATTTAGATAGTAGAATTACATATTATTTATTTATGCGCCCCTTTCAAGCCTAACCAGGCTGATGGGCCCAGTTTCCCGGTTACTATGGTGTATGTGTTCCCCCCAGCTGGACGAGACGCCAGTCCATCGCAGCGTTACTCAAGAAACAGGAAGAAAGAGTGAGAGAAAATTGGGCGAAAGAGTACAACAGGGGCCGCCGCCACCCCGGAGCCTCGTGGAGCTGTAGGTGTTTTCGCTCAATAAAAACACACAACGCCCGGTCTGGGAATCGAAACTGCGATCCTCCGACTGTGAGTCCGCTGCCCTAACCACTGGGCCACTGCACCTCCACAGAGTTACATATAAGATTTATTTAGTTAGGATTTGCAGTATATCGAACATTCGATCATGTAGAGACTTCGTATCAACGCTGGCAAGGTGAATGGCCAACTCAAACCATAAGGGATTCGAATTCAGAACACAGAAGATTGAATTGTATAATCTAAAACATATATAAACTGCGTTTTTGCCATTCCACTGCCTCCAGAAATAGTTACATATTGATATGTCTGCATCCTGCTGTGCATGTCTGTTTAATTTCCTTGGCAATGTATGTTAATAAAATTATGAAACAGTAGCTTTCAGAAATTACGAAAGTAATTTTGGGAATAATGTAAGCATTTTAAAAGTAAATATTGAAAATAATTAGTTATAAATAAACAAAGCATAGTGGATTAAACAAATCCATTTTAAAAAATTAAATAATTTAAATAATGAGAAATTACTAGAAAAATTATGGAAATAACAAAAATGAGTAGAAATTAATGAGGCGAAATTCAAAAGACTAATTTTGAAGAAAATTTAATTATAGTGCCATATATTACTATTGTTTGACATCTGCTCGTATTTACGACTTCGTCTGGAAATTTGCATTTTATATTTTAGAAACAAACTGTTTTGTTAAAGAGAGAACAAGCGTTTGACTAATATTTTAAAGTAGTCGCTAATTAAACATTTCCTTATTTTCGTCGATTGTTCCAATTATCAAACCAAGATTAGCATCTTATGAATATAAGGATCAATTCGGAAATCTGCAAGCGTATTCCTTTCCCTTTCGTTAACTTTAAAGTACATCATGAACAAATGGTAACATGTTGCTCCGTCAAGGTTAGTAACGTGCTGTCTGAAACAGCGTGATATATACGAAATATATCATCATCTAACTGGCAGAACGAAGGAAAACGAATAAATAAATAAATAAATAAATAAACTAGGAACAATTGAGAGCAATGAATGAACTGGTAAAATCACAAATGAAGGATAGTTTTGCGATTTTCATCTCAAATTTCTCGCCACTCCAAGAATTAACTGCGGAGTCTTTAGGGAAAATGCACACACATTCACCTACGCTATCGATAAATCTCACCGGTAAGTCCACGATAGACTCGGCTAGAAATAACAGCCAAAGCTCTAAACTACACTCTGTGTCTTTGAAAAAGAAAAAAATTGGATAATGCAAATCGTGGTCGCCATGCCTGGAATGCCTTTTGTTACTGTTTAATTCGGAGACAAACAACTGAGGAATTAACTACCAACACTGCTGTAGTCTCTCAGTCGGACTCAGAATGCATGGATAATATCTTGAAATGAAAGTTAATAAACGCAGTATAGACAGAAGTATACTACTACTACTACTACTACTACTACTACTACTACTACAAATAATAATAATAATAATAATAATAATAATAATAATAATAATAATAATAATAAACAATAACAATAACAGAAGCAGCAGCAGCCGCAGTAGTAGTAGTAGTAGTAGTAGTAGTAGTAGTAGTAGTAGTAGTAGTAGTAGTTGTTGTTGTTGTTGTTGTTGTTGTTGTTGTTATTGTTGTTGTAGTAGTCATAGTAGTAGCTATCATTCTCCATTTATATCATACATCTGGAACAAACGTAGCATCCATAAAGCAATAAGCAATTTATGGAGCGTTGGATACAGGCAGAAATGATACGTGCAGAAATGAGAATTATCTCCCTTGCACCGTCTAACTGATTTCGGTAACGATCTCTTTGTATCATTTGTCAATGAATGTTTCAGTTTTTCAGGAGACAGAAAATAAGACTTGGATGATGTTTGATCGTTTATTTTCTTTGAAATGTATGGAGTTAGTCACATACAAATATTAATGCCATGTGGGGAATTTGAATCACTGGAAATTTATCATTAATCTAGAGCGTTCAGCTCGTTCACTTCACAGGTTGTTTTTATTACCAAACTTTTATTGACTTTGATTGTTTGTGTGTGTGTACGCGCGTATGTGATATATATATATAAAAGTAATTTTAGAGACAGTACCACCTTCAACTCACAACACTGAAAGGTTTTATACCCGACCACTCCATAAAATGTTAAAAATTAAATCGTATACTAACAATATATATAAAATCTTTCAGTGTTGATTGAGTTGAAGGTGGTTCTGTCTCTAAAATCACTTTTATATATACAAATTAAACATTGAGAGATGTTCATTTTAGTACATCTAATTTGAATGTCTTTTTCCTGTGTACACGGAAGTAATATTCCCTAATAATTATTATATATATATATATATATATATAATATATATATATATATATATATATATATATATATATATATATATATATATATATATATATCTATATATATATATACATATATATATACATATGTACATACATACATATATACATGCATACATACACACACATGAAAACACACAGTCTGCTTTACTCAGTTTACGCAGATATATAATCGGCAGAGTTGTAAGAACGTAAGCCAAAATGCCTTACGGTGTTTGTTCTGGATCTCTGCTAACTTTGGACCAGATGCTACATAGGATTTACTCTTTTCATTCTGATCTCTTGTCACCTCATAGGCTTAATCCATTGTTCTGCTGGATCTATTTCTTTGGTCCGTGGATGCTTTTAAATGAGTTACTCCTTTTAAAAATTAAAAAAAAATCGTAATACATTTTGCTACTTTGTAAGACTTTTCATGTGAACACGTGTTGAAACAGATTGTATTCTATCTCAGGAGGGTCACTATGCAAATAATAAACACTCGCACTGGTTCTGTTTCAGTTCTTTTTACTATTTTTATTAACATTTAAATCCATAATATTAACGAATTATAAAAGAGTGAGATTAATAATAATAATAATAATAATAATAATAATAATAATAATAATAATAATAATAATAATAATAATAATAATAAAAGGAGTGGAATAGATCAAGTGCATGTTTATTATTGGTTTAATAGCCCTTCCGAAATACAACAGAATGAATATTGTATGATAATATCTTTTAAACTGTGATAGAAAAAAGTAGTTACAACACGACCAGTGTACAATGAGTTTTCTCCGGGTTTTCCTAGTTAGGTGAGCTAAATGTGGTTGGTATTAATTTTTTAAATTTCTTTAGTTCAGAGTCTGCAGATAAAGTGTGCTGGGTGCGAGTACCAGTTTTTAATCCTATGGATGTAATTAAGCGAGTCTAAGAGAAACCTAATACAAGCTATATACTATTATTGCCTGAAAGGAATCTTCTCATCAGAGAAATCTGAGATGGACAGAAGGAGCAGGCCAAGTTGAAAATCAAAAGTGTTGTGAAGTGTCACTTTTAAGAGAGAGGAACCACTGTTGAGTGACATTGAGGGTCAAGTCTCAAATATATCTGATTATGTCGTTGCTGTGTTGGTGTCCATTGAGGGGCTATGTCGATGTCGTACAAGTGATCACTTTGGGATTTAGAGGATGCCTTATAGGTGATTACAGAGGAGAATAGGTGACTCGTGATGATAAAGGAGGCGAATGTTTACAAGCGATTCCATCAAATTTTAGATGTTGGAAGAATGTGAAAGCGTTAATTAACAAAATCAGGATACCGAAATTCTTGGAATTAGAAAACCATGTAGTGTATTCCAAAGCCTGAAGTCTCTGTTGATAGAGACAGGTGAAACCTTTTTGCAAAGACAAGAACTCTATCTGGACAAGGTGCTTCGACAGATAAGGAAGTCATACCGTCTGGACTGGTCGCTTTTGTGTTGAAGTGTGATGTGCAAAAAGATTCAGCAAAACTTGAAGATACTATTTTCGCAAGGGATCTGAAGGTTCTACTGTTATTTGAAAGGTGGACAAATTGTAGTGTGACCGATTTACAAAGGTATGCCTAGATTTTATTTATTGTGATCATATCGTTTTCTTTTCGTGGGTACCTCCTTACTCCCACCAACACCACCTTTCTACATGATTGTGGAGATAAGCGATTTCTAAATATTTCGGTGGTGTTAAACATTGGCGTTTTTAAGGTCATGTATGTGTGTTAGAGAGGAAAAGGGAGAAAGCCTAACAGAAACGTTTTGAAACTCGTTTAGGAATGGCTTCAGTAGTTAGTATAAAACTAGTAGATCTCCAACCAGTCATTTGACTTAAATTACCGGTAGTTTCTGGATTCAAGCAAGTGACAAAACACTCTAATATACGCAATTCTCCATCGTACCAGTGACGCTTTCTCCTTTAAACTCAATGAACCAGTTATTATCTTCACCCACCAGTCCCGGTCTAACACAACGAAATTGCAAATGCTGTAACTTCTCTCTCACACACAACTTAAGGGCTATCATTTCTGCGATTGCTAAATCTTCTCAGCACAGCGCTATTTAGGCATATATATATATATATATATATATATATATATATATATATATTATATATATATATATATATATATATATATATATATATATAATATATATATATATATAATGGATAAACAATTCCTTGGCATTTCCTTTAAGGACATGCCTATTCCTTCGCAAAAACTTTCCTCTTACTCCTACTCACCAAAACTAAGGACGTCATCCGAAGAATGCGGTGGAATGCCTTCTTCTATTCTCCCTTTCCAGAATAATTTCTTACACTGAACCCTACTATTTCCTTCTATTTAACTCTCTCATATTGTCTCTGATGTTGGGATATCTTTTATATCCCTGAAACAGTTGTAAGACTACCTCTCTCTTTATAAATGTCCTTGAAATTTCGCTGGCTTCGCGTGCCCGTGCTCTTTCCCAAACTTGCACCATAACACGCTCAAGAGTTCCAAACCTTGCTTCTCTGATTTCTTTATTGATGTTCTCCTTCAGCATCAGGGTCTCCGGTTTGTTGACGTAAACCCTTTCTTTCAGGTACCCCCACAATAAAAAATCCAGGTTAGTCAAGTCTGGGGAACATGAAGGCCAGTTGGCATTGCTGTAGCGGGAGATTATTCTCTCTCCAAAGCACTGCCGTGGCAACTGCATTATTTCTCTTGCGGTATGAGTAGTTGCCTCATCTTGGTGGAACCATGTGTGAAGTCTACTTTGAATGGTCCTTCATGTTCTCCAGACTTAACTAGCCCGGATTTTTTCTTGTGGGGATACCTGAAAGAGAGAGTTTACGTCAACAAACCGGAGACCTTGGTGCAACTAAAGGAGACCATCCATAGAGAAATTAGAGAAGTGGAGTCTGAAACTCTTGGTGGGTGTTATGGTGCAAGTTTTGGAAAGAGCATGGGCGTGCGAAGCCCAAAATGGCTGCCATTTAAGCGATGTCATTTTTCATATGTGATGTAGCAGTGTTTCAATATTTGACATGTGCAGCTTAATTTCCATTATGTCCTTTATATTGTATCAAAATGTCATGCATTTATTTAAAAAGTTAAAGAAGTTATTAAAAGCTGAAACCCATCAGTTACTTTGGGGAAACCGTGTATATATATATATTGAACTCTACTACTTTCTTCTATTTAACTCTCTCATATTTTCTCTGATGCTATATATATATATATATGTGTATATATATATATATATATATATATAAAACATTATTGGTGAATTGAAGAAATGGAGCTGAACGCAGATTGAACAGAAATCGTTTTATTTCATTCTACACGTGTTTCGAAAGGCACAAATTACCAAAATCCGATTGAATAATGGGACCATATTGTGTCTTTCTCTTCAGGAAGAAAAAAGGAAATCCGTTGGAAAAACAAAAACAGAACAGAGGCGGAGCAAAAAACAAATCGAACTGTGCTCCTAAGAGCCCATGGCGAAACTGTTTATCAGTGTATGTTGAGAACCGGTGGCTGAAGAATTCAACGGGTCAGGCATCGGTCAATCATGTGGGTGAGGGTGTATAGATGTTCTTTGTGACCGAGAATAAAGTTCTGACTATTTAAAGAATATTGGATGTTTTATAAGGGGCGAGAAAAAATCTACTTAGAGACGTGTGTGTGTGTATACTGTTCTATATATGTGTGTGTTGGCGTAGGGGTAGAAAACATTTTTTGTGTACGTGTGTGCGTTTGATCGTTCGACTGTCAGTGGCTACTGCCGTGATAACCGTTGGGTGGCAGAAAAAAAATAAAAAAATTATATATATATATTATGTTTTATGTGTGTGTGTGTATGTTCATCTAAGCCTGCCTTGACAAGGAAACCCCCCGCTGTGAAAAAACCAAGCCCCGTTTGTCTTACAGGAGTAATTTCCCTTGCAGTGGTTAATCGTAGATATTAAAGGCTATTTCAGAATTTGTTACCAAGGGCTATGGGTGCCGGTATTATTTATAAACGCTATTTAAAGGCCAGATAAGTGTAACGCCGCCAATGGGGGCATCGAAAAGCCGACTGTAAGAGCCCGTTTACCATCCGGCCTCTGGCAAACAAAATATGGAAGAGTTCGGAGACACAAAGGTTGCACTGTCTTCTGCCCCTATCAAATGGGAGGGCCACCGACAAAATTGACCATTCCAGCCTATAGCTTAAGTTCGCATCCTTCAGTCGCCATATTAGCTTACTGAGTCCCGTGGTCTGGCGCTTGTTCACGTCCCGAAAAGTTGCGTAATGGTTGGAGACACGCAAAGACAATCTTGAGGATGATGCCCCTACATAAGTGAAGGCATCTGAGTCCGTGTAAACCTTGCATTGGTAGACGGCGTTTTTGATCTTGGAGTTCGCCGACGTGAATCTTAATCTGCTAGGATTGGTTTCTGAGATTAGAACTGCGTTCCTGTCACTATATTCGTTCCGAGACCTGCAGCCGCTTACTACTCTATTTTCCACTACGTCACTATTAACTATAGGAATAACCCCTGATTCTCCACTTTCTATCAGAGAGCTGTCATTGCTACTGCCCGTGGTACTGCTATTGCGGGAAATGATGCTGGGGATGCTAATGGGGCTCTCTACCCTACTCCCATTGTTACCGTCAACCACAACACCCCTATTTATAACTATACCCCTAGTGGGTACTCCCTGGCTGGAGCTGAGATTATGTGTCACTGTACTGGCTCTCATATCATTATTACTACTATAATTATTCCTACTGAGCATTAAACCGGGAGCGGAAGAGGCTGTGCCTCCGGAAAAAGGTGATAGGGTCTTAGTAAGTAGCCTATTATTATGGGAGGCGATTATCTGGGCGAGGTTTTTAGTGTGGAGAAAGCTATCCTAACTTTATGTGAGTTAACCGTGGAGTAATATTTGGAATTTCTGGGGAAGTTATTGGCGATGGCTTGTCTAAACATGAGGGGGAGGTTAGTCCTAATCTGCTTACCAAGGGGATTACAAACCATATATGCTTATTCCTATCAGTGTGATGGGTCGGGACGCCAGCTCTCGCATTCGGGTGGGTGATTCTCGGATGAATAACGGGTCTTGGGTTAGTGTAAGACCTCCCGGACCGATAATTATCCTTGTTCGCTAAATTAAATGCGGGAGCGACTACCCCGGCATCCGCCGCGCTCCCGTCCTTACTTAAAATGTTAATGTTATTATATACGGCCCTATCCTGATGACCGAATGATGGCATCGGAAGGGCCGGATCATATAAATTACCTTCTGCCTATAACCGGCCTTGGATAGTGCGGCGTTATAAAAATCCGCTTTCTGCATAAAAATATCGGCACTGGCGGACAAGCCAGACAATCTTAGAGAGATGTTTTTAACCAAATTGTCTGTTACGGTTTTGGCATGATTTGAGAAGACACTGACATACTTCAAATTAGTGGAAGGCTTATGGTAAGGGCAGTATGAGTCGCTATTAAGGTTAAGTGTAACGTCTAGGAAATTAGCCTTGGTGAGTTCATTATCAAAAACTATACTCATGCCCATTCTATTAAAAAACCTAGCTAACCTGCTCTTAGTTTTCTGCACTATTCTGTTCGTGGTGTTTTGCAGGTAAAACAGACAATCGTCACGATACAGGCCGCCCGCGATCTCCGGGAATTGATCGGACAATTCGTAGAGAATATATATTCCGACCAAATCGGCTATCTGCGCACTATCCGAACTACCCATAGGCACATCAAATTCATTGGGAGTATCTTTACGGATCCACAACTTATTATCAAACTTAATAAACGATTTCCTGGCAACTAAAATGATATCTATCTCTTCTCTGGTGAGGCCAGCCTTGTTGTGAGCATGCCAGAGGGCCTTATTTAGCACACTAGGGTTAATCGAGGGGTAGAAGCTGGCGATATCAAACTGAATGAACCTAGTACGGTTCTTATTGGGGATGGAAGAGAACACTTCACTACCTGCGAGGAATTGGCCCAGAGGCTGAGCTTCAGCTTGTTTACTAAACTAGGGATATATTTATCTAAAATGTACTTACTGATTATCCCGATATCAGATCTAGCAGGGCATATGAGTCTTAGCGCTGGGTTGGTGTGGAAGTTAGGTTTATGGTCCTTCACTATAAATCTGGGTTGCTTGGGGCTAAGCGGCTGAGTTCTCATTTGAATTCGGTGTTTAAATATTATATCCTTAATTTCCAAGTTTACCTTCCTCAGGGTACTCCAATTGGTTTTCTATAATTTTTCTTGATCTCTTTACCGAGTAAATCTAGGTACTGCTTAATGGGGTCTTCATCTTGTATGTGTTCCTGGTCTTGTCGGACTGGACCAGGACTCCGTCCGTTCTATTAATGTCCTTGGTAATTTTATCTAGGTATCTGAGGTGGGCATTTCTCCTGGGTGACTTCCTGAACTTAATCTTTCTAACTATGTCCCACAAGTCGTCCTCAAACTTCTTCAGTCTTGGGTTCGGTGGCGGCGTATCCAATGTTTTAAAAAGCCGGCCGTATTCGGTTCCATATTTTGTTTGCCAGAGGCCGGATGGTAAACGGGCTCTTACAGTCGGCTTTTCGATGCCCCCATTGGCGGCGTTACACTTATCTGGCCTTTAAATAGCGTTTATAAATAATACCGGCACCCATAGCCCTTGGTAACAAATTCTGAAATAGCCTTTAAGATATCTACGATTAACCACTGCAAGGAAATTACTCCTGTAAGACAAACGGGGCTTGGTTTTTTTCACAGCGGGGGGTTTCCTTGTCAAGGCAGGCTTAGATGAACATACACACACACACATAAAACATAATATATATATATAATTTTTTTTTTTTTTCTGCCACCCAACGGTTATCACGGCAGTAGCCACTGACAGCCGAACGATCAAACGCACACACGTACACAAAAATGTTTTCTACCCCTACGCAACACACACATATATAGAACAGTATACACACACACACGTCTCTAAGTAGATTTTTTCTCGCCCCTTATAAAACATCCAATATTCTTTAAATAGTCAGAACTTTATTCTCGGTCACAAAGAACATCTATACACCCTCACCCACATGATTGACCGATGCCTGACCCGTTGAATTCTTCAGCACCGGTTCTCACATACACTGATAAACAGTTTCGCCATGGGCTCTTAGGAGCACAGTTCGATTTGTTTTTTGCTCCGCCTCTGTTCTGTTTTTGTTTTTCCAACGGATTTCCTTTTTTCTTCCTGAAGAGAAAGACACAATATGGTCCCATTATTCAATCGGATTTTGGTAATTTGTGCCTTTCGAAACACGTGTAGAATGAAATAAAACGATTTCTGTTCAATCTGCGTTCAGCTCCATTTCTTCAATTCACCAATAATGTTTTAATTTCAATTATCCGCACCAACGCACGGTTGCAACGCCAGATGGTTGTACCTCCAACCGTGCTGTTTACTGCTGTGATTTTTGCTACTAAGGTATCGGTTAAACTTTTGATTAATCTACTACAAGATTATTCATCTTTCTATTCACATAATATATATATATATATATATATATATATATATATATATGTGTGTGTGTGGTGTGTGTGTGTGTGTGTGTGTGTGGGTGTGGATGTGTGTGTGTGTGTGTATTATGTATATATATATAATTATTATTTAAGGGAATAAAATTTTATATACGTTTTTATTATTATTCTTTTGCAATTTACTTAATCATTGACATTTTATTGTTATTTTAATTTTAATATTTCTATTATTGTAATTTTCTAGATGCTGTAATTTAATTGTTCATTTTGAATTGATAAAAGGTGGGTTTTTTTCTAATTTTATATATATATATATATATATATATATATATATATATATATATATATATATAGATATTTATCCACTTCAAAGTAGATGCTGTGTTAGAATACAGAATATTGTAATAGGTACCATGAAAGAACCTCCCATATGAACTTGTGGTGCATACCAGTATTTGTGATTATATTGCTAGCCGGAGATAGTCATCCAGCATTGCCGCTAGGGCTACCAGATCACGTGATTTGGGCCTTTCATGGTTTTGACCAATGTCATGCCCCCGAAAAATAGAGAGACCAGGAATTCCTCCGCTAGTGATGTGCATAGAATCTCAGCTTCTAATAAGGCACTGGTGTCGCAAATAACCTGCAGTTTTATGTTTGAAAAAATTACTTGCGACAGAAGAAGTATTAATACCAACGTGGATATTGTTTTAGAACACAGAATACAGCATTTGATACTGTCAAAGTGTCTTTCATATGTATTTTTGGTGCATATAGGCAGTTTGTTACATATCCCCGTGCTCCAATAATTACAGGTATAAACTTGAACTTTTATTCCAGGTAGAGTAGCGTTACATTTCTCAATACTTCAGCGTAGGTGCTTTCTTTTGCGCAGGGCTTTATAGCTTTATGTTGACATCCGCTATGCAACTGATTTCAGCTGCTACACTTAGTTTCTCTCCTCAATTCAAATTCACTATATCTCAGCTATTATGTTTATATTTTATTGGGATTTTGACGGGGACATCCTACCACTGCCCTCTTGAATGATTGGCTATGAACTCTACCTTACACTTGATTGTTATCTCTTTGGCCTTCCGGCGAAACTCATTCTACAGTGTCTTGTATGTATGTATGTATGTATGTATGTATGTATGTATGTATATATGCATGCATGCATGCATGCATGTATGTATGTATGTATGTATGTATGCATGTATGTATGTAGTATGTACGTAAGTACGCATATATGTATGTATGTATGTCTGTCTGTCTGTATGTATGTATGTATGTACGTATGTATACATGTATGTATGCATGTATGTATGTATGTAGTATGTATGTATGTATGATGTATGTATGTATGCATGCATGCATGCATGCATGTATGTATGTATGTATGTATGTATGCATGTATGTATGTAGTATGTACGTAAGTACGCATATATGTATGTATGTATGTCTGTCTGTATGTATGTATGTATGTACGTATGTATACATGTATGTATGCATGTATGTATGTATGTATGTATGTATGCATGTATGTATGTATGTATGTATACATGTATGTATGTATGTATGTATACATGTATGTATGTATGTATGTATGTATGTATGTATGTATGTATGTAAGTATGTATGCATACTCATGCATAGAGTTATTGATAAGCATCTTCAAAATCTTTATCATTTAGTTGGCGGGTTTTCCATTTGCTGCTTAAGTAGTGGAAAGCTAATCTAAAAAGTAGATTACCTCTCACTATACTTATATACCCCACCTCTCTCTATATCTCTATCTCTCTATCTCTCTCTCTCCCTCCTTTTCTGATCAACTATACATTATAATGAAGTAACCATTAATTCGTTTGTTCGAACGGCTTCTGAAACGAAAAACTGTTTTTGAAACTTCGGTGTTTCAAATTCAATTATAGCCACATCTGTGAGGGTGAAGTGCGTGCGTACGTGCGTGTGTATGTACGGTGTGTGTGTGTGTGTGTGTGTGTGGTGTGTGTGTGTGTGTGTGTGTGTGAATGTTTTTGTCCGTATGTCTGTTTGTATACATTTGTATTTGTGACTATGTATCGGTTTCCGGAAGTAACTTGCTGCGACTCTCCACAACTTCAACTAGTCTATAAAGGAGTTATTTCCTGCCACCCATTTTTTCCAGGTAGTCTTCAAGTCTACGAGTGTTTAGAGTAAGGAAATATGGGGATGAATTTCCAAATAATTTTAGCTGCTCAACTGCAGGGGCAAGGTTATACCTGAAAGGAAAGATTGATTATAATGCCTGTTGCTGCTACTGGTGTTGTTGTTGGTGGTGATGATGATGACGAGAAAGAGGACGAGGAGGAGGAGGAAGTGATGGAGAAGGAAGAGGAGGAGATAATGGAGAAGGAGATTCGAGCCAAATGAGATCCACACGTAACTAATTCAACTTTCCAATGCAAATACACACACAACCGACATTAAAATTTTGACGCTTTCTTCTCTAAGACAATAAAGAAATATTTGAGACTTAACTACTATTTCTAGAGGATCGAACAATTCTGTAGAGCAATTATGTAAAGCGGTCATACAAAATTTCTTTTTGTTTTGTTCTTGCTGTTGAAGAGAACATTTCTTTTCTCTATCATGATTCAAATCAAAATAAGTCTGTTCTGTATATCTAAAAGTGATCTGAACCTGTTTGGACGTTTATTTTCTGCGGTTCTCAACCATTTTTTGCCTATGGACCTCTTTGATTCCTCTTTTACTCGAGTAAAACCGCGTAGCCATTCAGTGTTTTGAAAAAATCTTATCATACTCTAATAATTAAATATTAGGAATTGTATAAAAGAAATTATTAAAATATTTTGTTATAGAAGTATAACCAATTTATTGCACATGAATTTTAACAACAAAATCTTATATGGACCCCCAAAGGTCATATGGACCGAGGTTGAGAGCTACTGATTTAGATGCAACAGAAATTACTTTCACTTTCGCTTGTATCAAATATTTCTATAATATTGTTTAGCAATTAAGTTGGCTCTTTCAGTGATAACATACGGTTATTGGTGGAGTTTTCTGTCTTTTCTTTTTTTTTCTTTTCATTTTTTTTTTATTTTGTAACTTTCACACAAACAATGATAAGGAAAAATAAAGTAAGGAAGTGGAATGGGCTTTATAATCCTTCTGGAGTCAGATGTCCAACTGAGAAGCGTAGAGTAAAAGAATTTCAATATATTTTCTCATATTCAGTAATAATTTTTATGCAAATTTGTAATTGTCGAAGCTTGAATACTCTTCCTCGAATACATATAAGGTACACTCATCATTGACTCCGTATGTAATTATTCTACGCCAGCTATGTTATAAAATCGGTCTGGATTCGCTGAGTCCATAACAAGCAAGATTCTTTCCTTGTATATCATTCATTTTTTTTCTCCATAGACGTGTGTTAGCTATGAAAACTGTGAAAAGAATACTTAGGTTTTGATTATTTGTATAAAGATTGTATATACGTACACCATGCTGATACTCTTTAAAATCCCCGTTCATTTCAAACGTTTTATGAAATTGCTTAGGTTTCGAACTCAAAGTTCTTCTTGACTGTACACAAGTGTGATATTTATCTTGCGGACGTATTTTGGCTGCATGTTTGAGCTTCATAAAGATATACAAATATTTTTGAACAACAAAGCATTTATCTCTTCGCCATGTATACTTTTCCAGAGCTTGTATAAATATCGGTATGCTTGTTAGACACATTAAGCCTACTGAAAGGCAGCAAGATGGCATAATGGTTAGCATGCTGGGTAAAATGCTTTGCGGTATTTTGTCCGGTTTTACATTCTGAGTTCAAATTATGCCAAGGTTGACTTTACCTTACATCCGTTTCGGAGTCGATAAAATAAGTACCAGTTGAGCACTGAAGTCGATGTAATCGACTTACTTACTCCCTTCCCGAAAACTGCTGGCCGTGTACAAGAATTTGTTAAGTCTATTGAAAGTATTAGATATTTTGGCAAATTTTAAGTGTACTTTCCTTTAAACTGAAAACTCCATTGAGGACTAGAAATACTGAGAATGATAACTTGGTCTGATTGCACTTTATAATGGAGATGGAGCATTCGTTTCAAACGTTATTACTACTCAGTTAATCATTTCGAAATGTTCCTGTATGATTTTGAATGTTACAGTTTTGCAAGATATTTGATCAATTGATAAGGAATCTTGTTTTGCTTAAAAATTAGTGAAAGTTCAGATGAAAATCTTAAGAAAAGCAAAGACATTGACACCTATAATAATCAAGTATAAGAACAGATTTTGAAATACATTCTCTCAAACAGAAGGCAAGTCACGCACCTGTTCCGTAATTACCAGGCATGCTTCGGTTTTTCTGAAATTGAATGAGATAAATAAA
This sequence comes from Octopus sinensis, assembly GCF_006345805.1. NCBI lineage: Eukaryota > Metazoa > Mollusca > Cephalopoda > Octopoda > Octopodidae > Octopus > Octopus sinensis. The sequence goes on along the minus strand of NC_042997.1, from coordinate 157,760,970 downwards.
ATTACATTATTTACATTAGACGGATATTTGTCCTCATCTTGTTTGTTGTTAAAACAACATTTCAGCCGATATACCCTCCAGCCTTCATCGGGTGTCGGGGCCGCATATCTTTTGTATATTTTCGGAGAAACCTTTCACTTAGGGTAGACAGACTGTGGCCAGTTTATTGGTTTCATCTTCTCTTTTCTTCATAATTGGAGTGGATAGTATGTTTTGGGGGTACTTAATAGATTGTTATTGAGCTTGATCATTTCTTCGTGGTGTGTATCACGATCGCTACTTATATTATTTTCTCGATGTTTTAGACACTGAGCAATTTCTCTCTTTTCACTGTATGGATGGTGGGAATTAAAGTTGAGGTGTCATCCAGTGAAGGTCGGCTTGCGGTATACCGATGTCCTGAATCCATACTTGGTGCGTGTTATTAATACGTCCAGGAATGCTAGCTGATTCTCTTTTTCCTTTTCCATTGTGAACTGTATGGATGGCTTTATTGATTTCTCATGATCTAACAGCACTTGGACATCTTTCTGATGGGGCCAAAGAATAAAGTTGTCATCAATATATCGCAGCCATAGGGTTGGGTTTAGTGATGTTGATCCTAAAGCCAAATACTCAAAGTATTCCATATATATATTGGCTATTATCAGTGATAATGGCGAACCCATAGCTAAACCATCTTCATGTCGATATATATCAGTGTCCTTTCCGAAGTTGGTAGTTTCTATACAGAAGGTCAATATTTCCATCAAGTTTCTTATTGGTATACTTGTGCATTCTTTTAGATGGGTGTCTGTCACTAGTTTTCCTTGAATTACTGATAGTGCTTCACCAGTTGGAACTTTGGTGAACAGACTTATCACATCAAGACTCACCCTCTGGTTGGATTCAATGGGGGTATCCTCGATCAATTCTGTGAAGTGGGTGGAATTCTTCACGTACGATGTTGACTTTCCTGCTGATGGACTGATCATATCCACAAGGAAACGGCTCAGTGGATGACATGCTGAATCTCTACAGCTCACTATAGGTCTTAATTGAATTCCATCCTTGTGAATCTTAAGGAGACAGTACATGTGTGGTATAGTTTACTGTAGTGTTGAGTCAGTTGTCTGTACTTCATTGGTGTAGAGTGACCATTGATCTTACTCAAGATCTGTGACAACTTCCTCTCTGTTTTCAGATGATGATTACACACGTACTTATACAGGAAAAAAATTAATGATTCTTTCTACTAAAGGCAAAAGGCATGAAATTTGGGGACTACTTGATTTATCGACCCCGAAAGAATGAAAGGCAAAGTCAACCTTGGCGGAATTTGAATTCAGAACGGCAAGGCGGACGAAATGCATCTAAGCATTTCACCCAGCGTGATAATGATTCTGCCCATAATAACTGATTGGAAATGTTATCATGCACACGTTTTGTCTCGGTGTAAAAGGTGGGCTACAGCAAATAATCTGCTCACTACTATAGAATGCTTGTCAGTTGCTTGACCTTAACCAGTTTAGTATGTCCCTTAGTGGCTGACGATATGTGCACCAGCCTTTGAAGTTTAAATAATTCACCTCTCGAAACATGGGTACTTCGCTCATCATCCTTAAACAAACCTTATTTAGGGGCCTTTTGAGCCGAGTGGGCGACTCTTCCAGAAGAAAATTCTAACTGGGCCCCACTTGTAAGGTCATATACAATTCATCTATATTAGAACACCATGTCGCGCACATATGGTTGTGATGCTTGCGCCTATTGTACTCTTATCAGACGGGTAGTCATGATGGATATAATGGGCTTCGTATATTTGTACCCCAGTGTCACGTTGAAGGCATGCATTGCTTTCTCACTCAATAATAATAATAATAATAATAATAATAATAATAATAATAATAATAATAATAATAATAATAATAATAATGATAATAATAATTGAAGACTAAAACAATACATGGGAATGATAGCGAAAGGGGCTGATTGCTACCTAACTCAGATACCAGGAAACCCCAAAATGGCAGAAATTCAAAAGATAGTGCTCATGGGAACTGCTCATATCCTACGCAAAATACTCTCTATGTAATCCCAAGGTTTAAAACAAACTTTTTTTTGTTATGTATTAAACATTCACTAGTACAGCACCAAAAAAAAACCCCGCAAATATATGGCACACTAGGCATAACAACAACGTGAACTTCCAACCTGTTGTCTCTTGAGGTCTCTGGGTGAGACTTGGAGCCAGCTTGTACAGACATAAAGCAAAAGTCAAACATAGAATAATAATAACAATAACGATTTCAAAACTTTGGCACAAAATACAGCAATTTTAGGAAAGGGGTAAGTCGATTGCATCGACCCCTGTGTCAAACTGGTACTTCATCAGAAAGGATGAAAGGCAAAATCGGCCTCGGCAAAATTTGAACTCAGAATGAAGAGGAATCA
>NC_042997.1:157743537-157753537 GCF_006345805.1 Octopus sinensis | reverse complement strand
TGTATATATATATGTATATATATATATATGTACGGATGTATATATATATATATGTGTGTGTGTGTGTGTGTATATATATGTATATATATCTGGATGTATACGTATGTCAGGTCATAAGTATATAGGTATGTATACGTATGTCAGGTCACTTTCGAGTGCTACTGGTAACATGTAACCCAGTACAACCTGTTGCATGGTCGGGTCGTCGGCGACTAAACCAGCAACCCCACCAAGCTTGCTTAGTGAGGAGGGTGTCTATTGGACACCCTGCGGGATGAAAAACAAAACCCGTCAAAGGGCGGAATAACTCTTGAGAGTCAACGGCCATCCAATAAATGTCTTAAGGCTGGATCATGCGCGGACATATAGAAATAATCGGACTGAATACCCGATCGCGCGGTTAAACCATTGGGAGTGAAGGACTCCTAGCTGTTAGGGCATCCTTCTAGGAGACGGTAACTCAGGTAATTGGGATAACTCCGACATAAAACCTGCGGCTCAGTGGTTACCGATGATGTTGACTTGTTCTTCTTTTCGGATTATGGCTGCTGTTGCTTAGTGAGTGGGATTGACTCAGTGCACAGCCTTTCCTCACTTTAAAAAGAAATTTTACACAGGCATTGCACGAAAACAACATTGATTAAGCTTCGTGCAATAGCCATACTCAATAACGAGGGGGCAGCCACAATACGTATGTATATATATATAAGTATGTATACATATATATATATATATATATATATATATATATTATATATATATATATGTATGTATGTATATATATGCATGCATGTGTGTATGTATGTTATATGTATATATATATATATATATATATATATACGTGTGTATGTTTATACATATATGTATATATATGTATGTATGTATGTGTGTATGTATATATATATATATATGTATGTGTATGTATGTATATATATATGTATGTATGTGTATGTATGTATATATATGTATGTATGTGTGTATGTATGTATATATATGCATATACATTTATATATAAATAAATATACACATACATATATATACGTGCATATAGGCATACATATATATATATGTATGCCTATATGTATGTATATATATATATATGTATGTATATATATATATGTATATATATGTATGTATATTATATATATATATATATTATATATATATATATATATATAATGTTTAAGTTATAATAGAAAAATTAACATTAAACTAAAGCATTACTTAATAATTTTTGTAAAGTATGAGTTTGTCTTATATATATATTTATGTTTATACACACACACAACTGAAAAGTGACTGCGTCTTCGACGTTTGAGATTGGAAATTATATACATGTGTATGTGTGTATCTGTGTGTGTATGTTTGTGTGTGTGTATAAACATAAATATATATATATATATGTGTATATATCCATATATATATGGGGGTAGCATAAGAGAAACAGCAATCAAGAACTGGGGCGATATAATCGATTTAACCCCTCACCCGAATTTCTGGCCTTGTGTCTATAGTAGGAGATATTATTATTATTTTATCTTTATCACAGACTATGTTGGTGCCTCAGGAGTTTTGCATGCGGAGTGGACTTACTACCTGCAGCCTACAGTACCATGTTATTCGTTCTTTCTGCTCTCTAATACCCTCCTGATTATTCTGGCCGTATATTTGTAACATTTCTACTAGGCACTCTATTCCAGTTTGATTTATATTCCTCTTGCTGCCTTTCTGATACCGTTTCCACGGAGCCAACAATAATTGGCACTGTCTTCATCTTCATTTTTCATAGCCGAGCCATTTCGTACTTAAGAGAGTTATATCTATCTATCTATCAACCTTTTCGCCTTCTTTTCACTTGTCAAAGGGGCATACAACGTCAACTATATAGCATTCGTGGTGCACCTTGTCCACCACTACTATGCCCGGTCTGTTATTCTCTAGCACCTGATCTCTTGACCCCAATTTTTAAATATAGTTGAAGGAAAACCTATGGCCTGAGCTCTTTCCTACTGGATGCCTGTAAACGTCAGATCCGGTTAATGGTTCTAGGAATTGGTGCAAAAAAACGAACCGAAATTCAGATATCAAACACGGACCAAACCTCCAAATTTCAAGCTAGCTCAATTAGCCCATCGGAATTAAAATCCTAGAAATGGCCCCTTTCAGCCAATGACCTGCATGCTAGAATCCATCCCACCTATCCAGTTTTAAGTGATATTGTATTGTAGGTAGGAAGAAAGTTAGGACGAAATGAAATAGGCAAGCGGTTGTAATGGTGATCAGAGAAAGTTTATATGAAGGTTGAATCGCTCTTCCTCGAACTCAACTTGACGGCCTGAACGAGGTGCGTCTTTGAGGTCAATTTTTCCATTGTTGAACTTGGCATGCCAATCACGAGCGGTTCTTTCAAAACCCGTCCATACACAGCACAAATTTCGCGAGCAGCTTTTGCGGCCTTAGAACCTTGATTAAAAGCAAAAAGAAGGTGTCGAAAATGCTCGTTTTTCTTAATTTGACATTCCATTTTAATGACCAGAAAATAAACAAAAATTATCTAAAATTAACTAGAAAAAAAAATAGATTCCAAACTGATTCAAAAATAGTATTCTCGGAAAAAATAAATTCCAAAATTTAAAAAAACGCAATAAATTCCAAAATTTAAGAAAAAAACGGCTCGAACTTAGTTGCCAACCCAATATATGCACTTTCAGGCATTTAATCAATCATTACGCTTGATTTTCTCAACTATACCGAAGCAAGTGAGAGGAAGAAATAAGAAAAAAATTGCTTAAAATATATAAGTATTAATGATAATCTCATCTTCTAATGAGGTACTGTGCAACGACAAACTGGATTTTAATGCATTCAGCATATGTGTAGAATATAAACATTTAGCATGAGTCACTCTGACCGAGTAAAACCTTAATATGTGGGTCTTCTTTATCAGGATACAGATGTCTTCTTCTTTTAGGAACGAGGTCGAATGTGTGTATGTATGAATGAATAGTTACATACACGCTCATATTCATACCCATATATGCTTTTACACACACACACACACACATACACATATGTATATACATATGTTCGTACATATAAGGGCGGGGAATTAAATAAAAAAGCGAAAACATCAGGTATTAAAAAATAAACAGGAAGGACATTTGTTGCACTTCTTGCACATGTTAAAGCAAAAGTTACGTATTTTGAGCAGCTTAATTCCGTTACACAAAATATCTGTAGAAGATGCTCTAGTTCTTTCCTTAATATATCTTGCACTGTCACTTTTGATTTGACAAAGCTGTTTGTTGTCTTCCAGATTATTTTCATATTATTGACTAAAGTGAGAAACCGATAATAGATATCGAGAGTGGTAAAGAAGACAGAGAAAATAGATAGATAGATAGATAGATAGATAGATAGATAGATAGATAGATAGATAGATAGATAGATGATAGATAGATAGATAGATAGAAAGATAGATAGATAGATAGATAGAAAGATAAATTTCTTTATTGACCACACAGGGCTAGACACAGAGGGGACAATTACAATGTAGAGTTGTTGTTTTTTTTTTCGAGCGGGGCGAAAACAAAGTAAAAAAAAAAAAATAAGGACAACGATCAAAATGGATCGAAATCGTTGGGGATATATGCAAAAAATGTCGAAATAGTATAAAATGTTCCCAAGAAATTGGGAGGTTATAGATATGTTTCTTTATTAGCCACACAGGGCTGCACACAGACTAGACATTACAAAGTAGAGCTTTTCTTTTGGGGGAGAGAAAAAAATGCGGTAGGTTTTTGATCAAAAGGGATCGTAAAAGGGAAAGAAAAAAAAGATACATACATACATACATAGTTAGATAAAGGTATACATATACAAGTATGCGTGCGTGTGTAGTGTGTGTGCGAGTATGTGTGTGTATGTATGAGTGTGTGTGATTTAAGTTTGTTTACGGGAAACGTTTACAATATACATTTAAAAGTTCCTGTTTCGTTATATTACACCTAATGAAGACAACAGGCAATACCAGTTATCTGAGGTTGCACCGAGCTGTGTCGATATAACGTACGATAAATATAGTAATGACAATAATAATCTTTGAATTGAATTTATGAAAATTTTAATGCATCGCCACTGGCGTTTTCAGAAATTACTTGTTTCTGAAGATCATAGTCCATATTCCTGGGATGATTATAATGCAGCCCGTAGAAAGCAGGAGCATGATCTATCCGATGTCCATAGATGTATATATAGTTTGTGAAGATTTTCAGCTTGACTGTGGGTGCGTGTGTGTGTGCGCAGGTGTGTATATGTGTATGCACGTGTGAACTTGAGAATATATATATGTGTGTATATATAGGCAGGTGGTGTTGACAACAATCAGATGTATTAGTATAACGCTGGGAAGTGAAAACGTCTTTACCGTTTCGAGCCTACGTTCTTCCACAGAAAGGATCATAGAAAGAAACAAAGAGAGAAAATAAAGAATGTGTAGTGGGTAGCGATCTATTATGGCGAATGATATATATATATGTGTGTGTGTGTGTGTGTGTGTGCGTGTGTGTGTACATACGCACAGGTATGTCATATTTCCCGTTTGTTGTCGTTTTAATTTTTTACTTATATATATATATATATATTTGTATGTATGTTTATATATTTGTTTATTTATATTTATATTTACATTTATATATATATGTAAGCATACATACAAACGTGTGTATATAGTGTAAGTTAAAAACACGTTAACTATCTCCCACTGCCACAGAGTATTATGAATGAAAGATACGCAAGGGTAAAGTGATAGCAATGCGTTTATGACTATGTATGTGTTTGTGTTTGTGTGTCTATGTGTCTGTGTGTGTGTACTTATATATATATATATATATATATATATATATATATATATATATATATATTATAGATAGATAGATAGATAGATAGATAGATAGATAGATAGATAGATAGATAGATAGATAGATAGATAGATAGATAGATAGATAGATAGATAGATAGATGTATAATTTACATTTGCATACATACAAGGGCATATATAAACTAGGCAACTTCACAGAACGCAGTTTGCGATATGTACCCTGACCAATGCAAAAAAATATTTAACCAAACTTGTCATTAAATACATTTTCTCAAAAGAAATAACATGAGGTAATATTACGTTTTGCTGAGCTGAACAAACTACAGTTATCTAGTAGTGTTACACCACTAAACGTAGTGGCTATTTAAGCAATATGTTCGCGTATAGTTAATGGGTTGGTTGTGGTGCTGAAAAGGAGCAATTGCTCCTAAAATATGTATATACACCCCATTGCGTATTTTCTATCTTCAATCGCATTGTTTATGTAGACGTATTTACAGACGAAATCTCGTAACTTTCAGTACTGGCTCTAAATTCTATAGCATATATCTGTAGATTTAACTTTAAAGTGATTGAGTTGTAGTTCTGATGCAAAAAGTTAGCACACAGTATTGAGTTATAAATCTTTAATATACTTGATTGTATATCACAATTGCTAAACGAATGCCAGTATTCTATCAGCAATTAATATGTACGTACCAGTTGCCATGAATGAGTTTGCTATGTAAATTGGTCTATCAAGCAGTGTTACACCGCTAAATTTTGTCGCTTTTTAAACAATAACTATTTCAGTATGTCGATCGCATTGTATACATTGACCTATTCTTATACGAAACATCGATCGTAACTTTCAGTTCTGGCTCTAAGGTCTATAGAATATCTGTAGAGATAACTTAGAAGTGATTATTGATTTTACACACACGCACACGCGCGCGCACTTACATACACACACACAAAGTTTTTCTTCACTGGGACACTCAATGATGATTTCTGGAGTCTCTTGGATTTTCAACAATCCCACCCCATCACCACATCACCGTGAGGACCAAGCCAGAGTTGATGAGGCCCCAGCTTGTATCCACTTAATATTACCCCTTCCGTGGTCCTTAGTTAATGTACGAAAACACGTAAATTTATTAAAACACTTGAAACCCTAAAATGAGTACATAAATTCGAAGAACGAGATGCTTTGTTAATGTTCATATTTCAAAAATTACATCTTGTCGGAATTTAAAAGCAGACTTATTAAGCCATTAGCATCTGGTTTACATGATTGATAACCTGGGTTATCTCCCTTTTCTCTTCTTTACAATCGTTTCTTGTTTAAACTTATCTAATCAAAAATCAACTAACAAGCGGCTTTGCTTTCAGCTCAATAAATAGCAGAATAGATTATTATTTTGTCTAGGAAACCCTAGGCAGCTATTTGTAACATTTGTGGTTTTTACTTTAAGAATACATAGATAGATAGATAGATAGATAGATAGATAGATAGATAGATAGATAGATAGATAGATAGATAGATAGATAGATAGATAGATAGATAGATAGATAGATAGACAGACAGACAGACAGACAGACAGATAGGTAGATATTTAGACAGACAGACAGACAGACAGATAGATAGATAGATAGATAGATAGATAGATAGATAGATAGATAGATAGATAGATAGATAGATAGATAGATAGATAGATAGATAGACAGTGAGAGGGCGTAGCTTGGCGGTTAGGGTATTAGGTCCGGTTGCTCCTTGAGCAAAACACTTTATTTCACGTTGCTTCAGTTCACTCAGCTAGCAAAAAATGAGTGATGCCTCTGTTTCAAAGGGGCCAGCCTTGACACACTCTGTGTCACGCTGAATCTCCTCGTGAGCTACGTTAAGGATATGCGTGTCTGTGGAGTGCCCAGCCACTTACATGTTAATTTCACAAGGAGTCTGTTCCCTTGATCGGATCAACTGGAACCTTCGTCAACGCAAGCGACGGAGTGCTAGTTAAATAGACAGACAGAAAGACCGACAGATAGATGGTACAAGTATGCATTTTCCTTTAAAACTTATTTTTACATTCTTTTTAACTAATGCAATAGATTAAGAATGTGGCTGCAGTAATGACATAATATGTACTCACTGCCGTCCTGGTACACAATTTCCAAACTAGTTGTCTGAAGTTATGAGTTGCTTTGTGGTGCCTAAGAGCTGCACAATCTGCTGAGGAGAGAGGATACGCCAGTTCAGTAGTTCACTGTCAGACTGAAAATAAGAGGAGAACTCCTTGATGTATTTCTCTTTGATTCAACGTGACACTGACTGCCAGAACTTCAGAGCAAATGTTTAAAACAGAAACATTTAAATGATTTTACAGCAAGATGCATATGATCGAATTTCAAAAAGACATATTTGATGGAAGTGAAGTAAAAAATATCTTCGTTTCTATCTTTTAAGGATTTGCTTCTCACAATTTTGGGGTTGGTATTATATTCTATAAATGTCGTAGTAATTTGTAGTAAATTATGTAAAACTTCGCTTTTGTACAGTTCTTTTCCTTTCCACAAAGAATGAAAGAATGAAAGCAGCCTTGATCTGTTGCTGGTTAAAATAATATCACTGACCATATAACCAGCAGTTGATCCAAACCTCTAGTCCGTTTTATCTCTGCTTAAGTCTTTAACTCATAAGTCCATCAGTAGCCAGACAAAGAACATGTCTTTTGCAGCCAAGTAACATTTATTTAAAGGCAATACTGCGATATGAAAATGCACCTAATATTTAAGGTTAGAAATAATTGGAATTAACAGGAAGTCGTTGTGGTAGGCAGAGTTCTTATATACAATGTGTATGTTTCTCAAAGGATTGTTATTTTCAGAAATGAACAAAAAAATTAGTAAATCATGGAAAACGTTTGAAATGAAGTAGTGAAACATTTACAAACATCTAAGAACTTCAAGCAATAATGAAAGGAGTTAAGACACATCCAGCATGAAAAGTAGCCTCTAGGCCAGGGAGCGGGACACAAGGTTAAATAACCCCCAAAAAAGTTTTTTTTTCTTTATTCGTAATAATTCGTACACATGAAAGACTTTTCTCAGCTTTGTGCATAAAACGCAGAGGGTAGTTTAAGAAAACTACATTTGATCAACGTTCAAGCATCAAGGGATAGCTTTGAAGTGGTTTGTTTGACTGCTTGAAATAAACGCCAAATACTATCGGGGAATTTGGTCAAGCCTGCAGCTATGAAAACAACAGATCTTGTGTGGCCAGTAAGACGCCAGGAAACTTGTTGCAGTGCCTTTATTTGCAAGAGTTGGGAAAGATCGAATTTTTACATGTGCAGATAATACAGGATAAGTAGTGATTTCTCTAATCAAAGATAGCAGAGATTTTGTTGCACAATTTGATCTGACTACAGATTTCTTGAATGATGTAAATCAAGATTGGCAATTTCGAAGAAAAAAAATAGGGACACCCTGAGTTCATGAATATTTCTTCATTTGTACGATGATGAGAGAGCTTAATATTGAAATTGGCTTGAAATGGTTGTCACATTGCGAAGTTCTACAGAAAGTTTGAAAGAGCACAACTAAACATTACTTTTGTAGCGCTTCAAAATATACCCTTGCTGATAAATAAATTATTACATTTGGCGGACGCATTTCTCATATATAATTTATGTCTAATTGCATTTAACAAAATATTTCAAGGGGAAACATCGATGCCATTTTAGAAGACGAAATAATTCCTGCATTTGAAATAGAATTTCTGTACCGGAACCAAAAAGGTGAAAAGCAAGACACGCTTTCCAAAACTAGCAGATTTTAGACCGGGAAAATATTATTAACCAGTTTGACAAGGCATCTTATTAAACTCAAATTCTGTTTATTTTATTTGCTTCCCAGAGCTTGATTCGCATACTATCAGTTACGCAGTGAATCCTTTAAACTGTAATATTGCTGATATGCCTGAAGAGACTGAATAATTTTCAAAGATTTTTCATGAACTTTGCTCCAACAGTGAAAAATTCTTGAAATTTCAAAATAATTTAGATCTCTCGTCTATTAGGAAGTCAAAAGCTAAAAACCTTTTAAAATTATATTCTAGAAGAGACAAAAAAGTAGTGCTACCGTTTGCGATAATATCTCGTTGTTAAAAAGGGTTTTCTATACTTGTGAACTTGGAAACTAAGTACAAAATTTGGTTGGATTCTTAATACATTCTTCAAGCTGCTCTCACGTCATAAGCCCACAGCATCGTATTTCCAAAATATAAAGTGGAGTTGTTGTGAATGAAATTCCTTCAGTTCTTTAATCCGTTTTATTAATTTTGTTTATATACTATTTAAGTCAGCCGTTTTGACTTTTTTTTCTTTTTATTCATCCATAATTAAAGATGTGAACTTGAAAATTGATCTGCATTAATTCTGGTGAAATTGAAAATTGATCCATGATTCTTGTCAACATCTTTTTCTTCCCTCCGTAATAATCCTTGATATTTAAAAACAAACATCAGTTGGTTTCTGAAGATAGCATTTCAAGTCGTTATGACATTAAAATGTTCTGATTTTCATGTTCTGAATTTTATGTTGTTCAATAATGAAGCAGAATTATTTTCCCAAATCTGAAGTGGACGGGTTTTGAATGAAATACACTCGTACAGACACACACTTTCCCAAGCACATGTCGAACACAACATATTCTGACCGAGCTAATCTGAGGTAAAATGTCACATAGTACTGAATAAAATACTGAGCAATAAATCAGAATCATTTAGAGCAGCGACATTACCCTGTAAGATATAGAACAGATTATAAAAACACAGAAAAATTACTTCAAAAACAAGTATACGTGAAAACACCTGCTTAGCACCGGGGCAGATCAGGTTTCTGTAAATCGAACTTGCGAACTGCATCTTCAGCGAGCTTTAAAAATGAGACAGTAGTAAAAGCACACTACAAACTCGTAAATACAACGCAACCATTGTTACTGTCAGACTATTGCTCTCAGTTATACTCGACACTGAGCATCAAACAAACAGCGGGGCTCGATGCAATCCAACGCTGTTACACCAAAAGAAAACCGCCTAAGTGCAATGTATGAGCTTGTGGGAGTGGCTAAAGTAATTAA
>NC_042997.1:157733537-157738537 GCF_006345805.1 Octopus sinensis | reverse complement strand
TTCTCTTATAGACGACCCCGTAATATATTTACAAGCCGTCGATTTACGCTACCAGCCGAAATATGTTGATTGGAATAACATAAGAGACTGTCTCTCTTATCAGATAGCAGTGCCACCGTCCAGTTTGTGTGACTGAAGAGGAGATAACCACTCCAAAATGCTTGCATCTCACAGTCCGGATAGGTGGTGCTGCGAGCTGATTTACTTGTATTTATACCATTTTTCTCCATGACAAAACACATTGAATGGTTTGTTAACGAATCCGAACGTGACACTGGCATATTCAAACTGGTAATAAAATTGCATTTATACACATCACTGCTTCGAGTAATTATACTTTATGTTAATTGCACTTTAATAAATACAATTAATAGTCGTAAACGACTAGCTTTTTAACGAAGTCTCATCGTTATTATGTATGCGTGCGTATTTGCTTTTTACATGCGTGCGTGCGCGCGCGTGTCTCTGTTTGTCTGTCTGTGAATGTGTCCACGCGCGTCTGTGTCACCACGTGCGCGAGAATATCATTTTATTCTCCAATGTCCGAGGTTTCCCTGATCACCAAGAGCAAGAGCCATCTCTCCCACTTACAGGTCTATACTGAGAGAAGTACCATCCACTCTTGCCATTTTCGCAACTTTCACCCATTTTTCAATAAACTCACTCGAGGACAGTACTTGCTTCTCTACTTTCAATTCTCTTTCAGGTGAAACTTGAAGAAGTCAATGAGAGCTCTACCAAAGAGGAATGTATCTGTCCTCATGCCGTTCAGCCTTGTCCACCAAACAACCTCTTTCGCCGCAGCCACCTGGCAAAGGAAAACTGCCTTGCCTGCCCGATTGAAGGTGGTAGTTGGGACAATCATTACTATAGACTCAGCTGACAGACGGATCCGTCTCACACGTGAAAGCAGCTGTTCGATATCACAAGTCAGCAAGCTCGGACACTGAACGAGTGCGTGCAGAACGGTTTCGTCACTCTGCGTGCACCTTGAACAAGTCCATCTAACAGCACAACCGTGCCTGTAGAGATTATCTCGAACAGGTAGCGCCCCCTGGCAGCACTACCAGGCCAAGGACATCTGGACATTATCCATGATAGTAAAACACCTACAAAAATCAGCATTGCTTGGAACTGCAAGAATTCTTCGCAAGGTTCTTGAAGCACACTACACACTGTGTCACCTTAGTCTGCTGGCTGCAGACAACTGACACTTTCCATCATACCCAGAAAAATGAGCTGTAAGTTTTCATCACATAATAATAATATAATAATAATAATAATAATATAATAATAATAATAATAATAATAATAGTTATAATAATAATAATAATGATAATAATTATAATGAGTCACGTGTATGTACATACACACAAACACACACATCATATATATATATATATATATATATATATATATATATATCTAGTATATATATATATATATTATATATATATTATATATATATATATATATATATATATATATATATATATATGTATATGTGTGTGTATATATATATGTACATGTATATGTCCTTTGATAGGTTTCGGCCAGTATTGGACCAGACCGTGCCTAACTTAATGCCACCACCTGGTGAAGTCATTCAAATCAGGATTCGGACATTCAAGTAGTGAGTTATTTTGTACGGAGGCATATCCAGGTGTAAGAGGTTTATCCTGGTTTTTTTTTTAAAGAATTTCTCCAAAGATTTCATGAATTTTATGGGGTCTGCGTCTGTTTTAATGTATTTTGGTGTAATATTAAATATTGAGGTGAAATAATTGTGCCGTATTGTTGTTATGAGATGCGAGTGTGATTTATGTTGTGAGCGGATAGCACGGGGCCCAAGACTTGAGCGTATCTCAAAGGTGATGCCAATATCATTTGAGCAATGCTGATGGAATATTTTCCACTTTATGCAGATGATGTTGCGCTCACGACGACATTGGAGAGAATAAAGCTTGAGATTTTCTAGTCGACCCCAATAGTCAAGGACTGTCATGTCATCTCTCTTTTTTTTGTTTTTAAATGACCTCTGAAGTGCTTCAACTTTCATGGTTACTTTGTTTCAGGTGGGGAGACAATAGTGGGCAACAGTATTCAAGGTGGGTCTGGCAAAAGTGGAGAACAGAAGGATAATGGTGTGGATATCTCTTGACTGGAGCGTTCTGAGAATTCAGCAACACATTCTACAGGCCATGTCAACTTTGCTGTTTATAGGAGCGGCTTAGTTTGTGCTGTTGTCCACTATTACCTTCAAGTCTCTGATGTTGTTGGATGCCATGAGAGTTTCACCTGAAGTATGGGAGTTTGGGAGTTTCAGGATATCCGCTTTTCTGAAGTGGATTAACTCAAATTTATCATCGGTCAGTAGCATATTGTTTTTTTTCCCGCCCAATGGATGACAGCCTTATCGAGCTTGGAATCATTTGCAAATACTTTTATGTTGCTGTGCTTGATGATGTCAGTAATGTCATCAATGTAGACGATGAAAAGAAGTGAGTCCAACACAGTGCCTTGTGGAACACCACTATTAACCTTGGCTGGGCTTGATTTTACTCCTTCGACTACAAGGTGTTGCGTTTTGTCTGTCCGGAAACACTTGATTCATTGTAGTAACTTTTCAGAGACACAAATGTTGGATAGAAGTAATCATGATATCTGGAACAATAAAAAATCTGCAAGATATTCTAAAAATATGTATGTAATGCATCTCTCTATATATGGTACATATACTGTGGATTAGAGCTTCAAATTTTATTTCTGGCAACCTATTTGCTGAGTGGTTACAAATAAAGTTATTTCTGAAAAGGCACTTTTTGTTCTCCTCCTCATCCTTTGCTACTTATTTCCCACTGACATTTTGAGAATATCTTGCAGATATCATGATTATCTCTACAGTTTCAAATATGAAATTAACTTCTCCATCGGAGAATGCAAGCTTAGCTTCACATTAGCCCAGAAGGCTTCATTCATATTCTGCCGCTCTAAAAATAATTAATATGAAGCTGAAAATATATTTTATTCGATGTAATAGAAAAAGGCCTACGAAATTTGTAATTTGCATGAAATTCGAAAATATCTTTACAAATTAGATTGGACTGTGGTAGAATTTCTAGATTTGACTTTATTATTGAACGTGATGAGCATTTTTTTCCCTCGCCGTTAATATAATATAGATGTCCATATGATACAGAAGAGCTAATTTCCTGGCAAAAACATTAGAGCATAATTTAACAGAATAGGAGATACAGATGTGTAGTAGTTAGTTATGTCAATTTGCAGAAAGGAAGTGTTACAATTATTTCGGAAAGTATACAACTAAATAACCACCTTTTCTACATTACTCCAAAGTTTAAGGTGTAATTTATCCTTAACTTGCAGTATGGTTCTATCTAATATATTTTTACTTCTAATTCCAAGGCCAGGTTTGGTAGGACAAGAGTAACATTGTCTTGTAATGTTTTCATTTAATTGTTATGCATATTAATACTTAATGAGATCAACTATTTACATTATATATTGAAACAGTTGTAACGACGTGGTAAAGATATGATTATATCATGTAAAAATTATGTAACTCATGCTGATGTATTCCTTACACCTATGATTGTTTTTCCATCTGACTTCATATATATTTCTGTGTGTGTATTTGTGTGTGTGTGACGTGCGTGTATGTGTGTGTCTGTGTGTATGTGTGCGCACGCAGATATAATATATATATATATGTGCATGCGTACATATGACTCAATCAGGAGGAAGGGCTCGTTTCGCTGATCTTTGAAAATCCTCCGAGAACAGTGACTTGGTATCCTAAATGCGTTAATTTTCTTTTAATTGAAAAAGACAACAGAAGCTATTATTGCAGCTCAACATCAGGGGATGGGGATAAGGCATGAGCAGCAATTTTCTAGTGAGATGATGTTCTGTGAAAGAACTAGGTATAGTGGTTTGTGGGAGGCCGAGGGAAGAGGCTGTACAGAGCTGAAGAGGAGAATGGGCGGGGGCGCTGAGTGGGTCGGTCCAGCGTGCTCGAAAGGAGCAGGTATAGGATATTCTATCTCTGACAACTGTAGACCATTATAAAAACGATAGAAATGCCAAAGAGAAGTAGCAACACGCATGTGGGTCAGAGGTTGGAGCTCCGGTGTTAAAGATTTGATGCTAGTTAGTCGAGTTGCCTTTCACTGGATGTGACGCAGGGTGTCAGAGTTCCATTGTGGTTTTACTTGATCCTTGTAGAATACAAGCAAATATCTTCAGCCCCGTATGCATGTGTGTGTGCATGTGTGTATGTGCGTGTGTGTGTTCGTGCGTGTCTTTTTATATGAAGGCTTATATGTATCTGAGATCATGATTTGTATTTGTCTTATAGAAGATATTTGATCAATATTGGAGAAATGAAGGATACGATAAAAATCGTATAAAGTAATATTCGTGATTTTAATTAGTTAACACAAATTATTATCTCGTAAATTATTAATCCTGAATGCGCATGACTTGGTGGTTAAGGTGTTGAAATCATGATCGTAAGATTGTGGTTTCGATTCCTGGACCAGGCGATGCGTTGTGTTCTGGAGCAAACTATTTAATTTCACGTTGCTCCAGTTAACTCAGCTGGCAGAACTGAGTATTTCTGCGACGGACAGGCGAATTGCCCTGATGGAGAATATACACGACACAGAAACCGGGAAACCGGTCCTATGCGTCTGTATGACTCGGAAAGGATCTTTATCCTAAATTATTAATCAATCTATTCGAAATAACCTGGAAATAGACTCTGATCGACTGCAAACGCTGTAAAGATTGACAGTGATTTCGTTGCTCTGAAGAATATTTATTTGCCATACTGACCATGATGCACGAATTTAAAGTGAACAGTGTGTATATATGTCAAAGTATTTATATATAAATATTGATTTCAAATTTTGGCACAAGGCCAGCAACTTCGGAGAGGGAGTAAGTTGATCACCTCAACACCGGTGATGAAGCGGTAT
>NC_042997.1:157691037-157723537 GCF_006345805.1 Octopus sinensis | reverse complement strand
AAGTTCTGTATTCAAGTGTATTGTTCCATACATATATATATATATATATATATATATATATATATATATATATATATATATAATATATATATATATATATATATATAATATTATATATATATATACATATATATATATATATAATATATATAGAGAGAGACAGACAGACAGACAGATAGATAGATAGATAGATAGATAGATAGATAGATAGATAGATAGATAGATAGATAGATAGATAGATAGATAGATAGATATACTTCTTTAAAGCTTCCAAATATTCGCAAAACTGTTACTCAGCATTTCACGTTCCCGTTCGACGGACAGTTTAAAAGCATACAAGAATAAATTAAATTAACTTTTCACTGTGTGTATGTGTGCGTGTGTGTGTGCTTGTGTGTGTGTGTGTGTGTGTGTGTGTGTGTGTGTGTCCGTGCGCGCGTGTGTGTGTGTGTGTGAGTATTTACTGTTTAATATACGTTACTATTCTATCTCTTGAGATGTTATAACTAGCAGAAGCTCGTACAAGCTCGCAGAAGCTTGCTGAAGTGAGTCTTTGCTATTACTCCACTGCGCAGGCACGTGCAGCTGATGAGAGCCAAATGGCTCGAAATTGGCCGGTCCCGCGATCCTGTCAGCTGCTGTGTAATAATAGGGGTTCGCTCTCCCCTGCTAGAGATATATTGTATATAAAGGGTGCAGAGCTTGCACCGAAAACCACCTGGCGAAGAATCCACCTTGGATTAAACTAGTAGTAACATTTACCTGCCACTTTGATGTGACTACTCGCTTTAAGTATATTTCTAAAATTCTCTTTCCTTCGATTGTTGACTGAATGAAGGGCACAGAACAAAATGAAAGCTTATCATATAAAATGGTTGCACTCTAGAAATAAACACACGCGATGTACAGTATAGCACACGTTCCTTCCTTGAAAATTATGCGCTATCTTTAGATGGGAGAGATGTTTGAATTGATATACTTTAACCGCAAGGTGCTTTATTCGCACTGAAAACAAATCTTTTACGTCACGCACGTAATCCAATTTCTGGATTTCCAGTGCTTTGACATGGTACAAATTATTCTTCATTGAATGTATTTATTTATTTATTGAGTTCTTTGTTGACTGACGCTTTGTTTTTGTTTTTTGTTGTTGTTTTTTTACTTATTATTTGGTATTTTTGTTGTTTTCTTTTTGGTAGGTATGAAACGGCGTTCTCTTTCTCTTCACTAGCCATTTGTTTTCTTCCTATGAGTTCAGTAACGCCTGACAAACTACACAAATGTATTTAGAATACAGCATATGTTTTCTACCGTGACACACCGTTGCAGGAAGTTGGATGACAATAAAACTGTCCTGTACTTCTGCCACTATCGACGTTGCAATACTTTTGATGAAACAGTGTGAGACTTAGCGATGGTTCCTACTGCCATACCAAAATCACTTATGGGACAAGTTGAATTGCTATGTTGGGTGGTATTAGTGTTTTGATCACGAGCAGTGTCAGACACGCATGCACGCATAATGTTCTATGTTTATATTTATATCGTATACATACATACATACATATATATATATATACATCGTACATGCATACATATACACTCACAATTCATACAGTAATAATAGTAAAAATATATCTAAATTATATATTATATAATATATATATTACATAATATATATATATATATACCTGAAATCGGTGCGATATGGTAATAATGGAATATTTTAGAAATTTCTGTCGACCTTTTTCGAGTAGCGTGCGTATTGTGATAAACTATATGGTTATAGACTATGTGTCTAATTTCGGCATATTTGGCATTAGAACATTTTTTTCGTTTGCCCTTATTTATAAGTTGTGTATATGTATATATATATATATTTTTTTTTTTTCTACATACCTTAACATATATTCCAGGCGCCCCGTACCCCCCTTATCATTAATGTGAACACATATTCTTAATAATTGGTACGACTCTCTGTTTGTCTCTCTCTCTCTCTCTCATTTTTACTTTCTCTCTATTCATCTTCTCTTTCCTCTGATCCTTTGGTCTAGTCTTCCACTACCCTCCTATTTCTTTGTCTCGCTCTGCACTCACAGGTCATTCTTCGACACCCATCCCTTCTCCTCTCTGATTCCTTCTTTCTCTCTCTTCTCTCTCTTTGTTGCGTTTTGTCCCCCTTTTCTCTCTCTCTCTTCCTTTGCTTCTCTTTCTTTTCTTTTCCCTCTTCTCTGTCACGTGACTGTTGGCCGAAATCTGCCTTTCAGCTCCTGACCCTCGTCGTGTTAACATCGTTGTTTTTCGTCCGCCGCTATAAAGGCTTTTTCCAATGCGCCAGAGAAAAAATTTGTTTGCTAGTTATCAGTCGTAAGACACTTGTTGTTTTCACCGTTAATGCTTCTGTATTTCATGTTTCTGTATTCCATTATTGTTTTTTGTTTTTTTTTTGTTTTTTTTTATATCTGTCCCTTTTGCTGTCCTGGTGTTCGTATGCATTCGATCCTTCTTCCAGGAAATCTACGCTTCCAGCTTAGTTTTTCTAATGCTCGTTGCTTAGTTTTTCTTGGAGGGCTGGCCGTGATCTAGTAATCTCAAGATTAATCAGCCGAAATTACTACGATGATCCGGTTCTTGACTGAAGACTGAGGGGTTCGAATGTCCTGTCCATGTTTATTGTATCGTCTTCTATGAGTTATACGTTCTTGTCCATGTTGTATTTTTCTACATACCTTAACATATATTCCAGGCGCCCCGTACCCCCCTTATCATTAATGTGAACACATATTCTTAATAATTGGTACGACTCTCTGTTTGTCTCTCTCTCTCTCTCATTTTTACTTTCTCTCTATTCATCTTCTCTTTCCTCTGATCCTTTGGTCTAGTCTTCCACTACCCTCCTATTTCTTTGTCTCGCTCTGCACTCACAGGTCATTCTTCGACACCCATCCCTTCTCCTCTCTGATTCCTTCTTTCTCTCTCTTCTCTCTCTTTGTTGCGTTTTGTCCCCCTTTTCTCTCTCTCTCTTCCTTTGCTTCTCTTTCTTTTCTTTTCCCTCTTCTCTGTCACGTGACTGTTGGCCGAAATCTGCCTTTCAGCTCCTGACCCTCGTCGTGTTAACATCGTTGTTTTTCGTCCGCCGCTATAAAGGCTTTTTCCAATGCGCCAGAGAAAAAATTTGTTTGCTTGTTATCAGTCGTAAGACACTTGTTGTTTTCACCGTTAATGCTTCTGTATTTCATGTTTCTGTATTCCATTATTGTTTTTTTTTTTTTTTTTATATCTGTCCCTTTTGCTGTCCTGGTGTTCGTATGCATTCGATCCTTCTTCCAGGAAATCTACGCTTCCAGCTTAGTTTTTCTAATGCTCGTTGCTTAGTTTTTCTTGGAGGGCTGGCCTTGATCTAGTAATCTCAAGATTAATCAGCCGAAATTACTACGATGATCCGGTTCTTGACTGAAGACTGAGGGGTTCGAATGTCCTGTCCATGTTTATTGTATCGTCTTCTATGAGTTATACGTTCTTGTCCATGTTGTATTTTTCTACATACCTTAATATATATATATATATATAATATATATATATATATACGAATGTGATCTAAATTTACGAGCACAATTCGGCGGTGTTTACCGTACATCGCGGACGTTTTATTTATGAATGCAGTTTGCAATAAGACATGGTAAAATAAGAGGCTTTTTTAAGTTTAAAAAACAAAATCAGTAATTATTATTATTTCACATTAGTAAAAAAATGAATTATTTTAAATTTACCACTACATGCATACCATTTGGTGATTTCATGATTTCGTTCACTAAGCTACACTACTTTATGGTTTTAATTTAACATTTACTGTACGCATTTTAATATGATTTTATATGCTTTTATTCTTATTTATTGTACAAGTAACATGATTTTATGTGCTTTTAACGGTTTTCTGGTGATTTTATGATTCCAATGTGTGACGGACTGACGTAAAGTCGAGTAAAATTACTTAACTTGATCTTTATTTTTCCATATATTATTTTTTAAAACCGATGTAAATCGACGACTTAAATCGAAACGACTTCATCTTAGTTATGCCTATATATATATAGGATAAAAGTAGAAGCTTTATATATGTGTTTCTGTGTGCGCGCGCGCGTGTGTGTACATTTACCCACCTTATACACAAACGTACACATATATCGGCTGTCGCTTACTAAGCAGTACTAACCATCGTGATATCATATGACCTTCTTTGACCAATTGCAGTCCATCTACCGGTAGCCATCATGGACTTCCTGTACGCCTGTTCATACGGATATCCCACAAGCCTGGTGCGACAGCCTCTCTTAGGGGTTTGTGAAATTTGAAGTAGCAAGGATTCCGAATCAAACTGTTTTCAATAATACATGTAACTCCCAAAAAATATATTGCCCCTTCTTTCATATGTCCACTCACTCCGTCATACACACACACACAAACAAGCGCGCACATGTGTGTGTATGGCCCTCAACACATTTATTGGGAGTTGCATGCATTATTCAAAGGTTTGGTTTTAATTCCTTGCTACTTCAAGTTTCACAAGCCCCGAAGGGAGGCTATCGTATCAGGCTGGTGGGATATCCGAATAACAGGCGTGCAGGAAGTCCAAGATGGCTACCGGTGAATGGACTGTAACTGATCAAAGAAGGTCACATGATGTCACGATGGATAGTATTGCTTAGTAAGCAACAGCCGATACTTGTGTACGTTTGTATGTCTGTGTGTGTATATACACATACACATATACACATACACACAAAAAATATACACATGCACGTACACAAATGTATGTGAACAGACGTGCAGAGAGAGAGAGTGAGAGAGAGTAATTTAGCGAGAAAGACAGATGGATAGGCAAAGACATATGATAGCGTATATGTAGATAGGTTGACAGAGACTGCGACAGATATCGTTAATTCTGTTAGCTTATGGCCACCCCTCGACAAACTGTTATATACAAGCATAACTGATATATGCCACTCCCAACGTAAATACACAACATAGTCAAAAATAGCATGCAGACATGACTGATGACGACCCCCATACAATATATATAATTGTTTTATGTAATCTCTCAATAAAATCCACTAATATATACTGGCATTTATGGCCAACATTAGGATTATACACTTGGATAAAGAGAGACGTATTTTACCCGGGCACCAGTACCACCAATCATGTCTGACATTAGCGAAAAAACGTACATATTATAAACACAAACACATGGACACACAGACACACTGATATACAGACATACACACACGCACACACACGCACGCACGTATGTACATATTTATTTATGCTTATGTGCAAATATATGTATATATATGTGTGTGTATATATATGTTTGTGTGTGTTTGTGTGTGTTTGTGTGTATGTATATATAAATATAATAAATCGCTGCGCGAGTTATAAACAGTAGCTGCACGACATCGTGAAGTATATTTGCCACCTAAATGTGACTAACCCTTTACGGGTCGAAGCTACTGTAGCTTGTAGCCCCAGGAAGACATTTCCTTCAGCTGGCTATTGATACACTATCTGTGTTTTCAAATCAGTATTTTCAAATCGTCGTTCCCATCTCCAGCCTGAGGTGATACACATGGACCCGAGTTCCTGGGTCAATACTTAGAAACTTGGGTCCGTGTATATCCCGTCAGGTTCGAGATGGGAACGATGCAAAGGGTTAGCCACATTTAGGCGGCAAATATACTTCACGATATATATATATATATATATATATATATATATGTCTGAGGTGGTGCACACACGTGTGTAAAAACAGGGGACCGACATAGATTCGGGTTCACTTCCTAGAACGCGGCCCAATGTGGCGTTGTTTACGGTTGATATCGAGTTCATATCTACTACTTGTGAGTGAATTTGGTAGTCGAATATCGTGTAGATATCTTTCATACACATATGCATGAATACATACATACACACACACACACACACATATATATGTATATATATATATATATATATGTGTGTGTGTGTGTGTGTGTGTGTGTGTGTGTATGTGTGTGTG
The DNA here is from genome assembly GCF_006345805.1 of Octopus sinensis. Classification (NCBI taxonomy): domain Eukaryota; kingdom Metazoa; phylum Mollusca; class Cephalopoda; order Octopoda; family Octopodidae; genus Octopus; species Octopus sinensis. The sequence goes on along the minus strand of NC_042997.1, from coordinate 157,717,482 downwards.
TGTACATATGTATATATATATATGTATATATATATATATATATATATATATATATGTATATATATATATATATACACTTACAGTCATGGGCAATGGCTTTAGCAAACACGCTTTTTTTTTTTTACTATTTCATGTGAAATATCATGTGAATGGTATTGATTTTATCATTATTTTAACAGATTATCTGTTATCCAATAAGATTTGAAAGAAAAAAAACTGTTGAAAAACCAATAGATACTGCAAATAATCATTTGTTTGCGGAATTGATTATATCTCCTACAAGTGGAAATCACATTCTTCTTCATGATTTCAAGTTGGAATCGCATGCAAACAATGAGTAAATTATGATGTCATGATGTCATGAGCCTTTTATGATTGATTTTTTCAATTAATGAATGCTCTTTTTTCTCACAAACACTTCAATTGTTTTCTTTTTTTTTTCTTTTTTTTTTGCAGGGATGGTACTGGCAGAAGAACAGCGTCAGCCAATAATTTCTTTCCATCAAAATGGCCTAACAACACAGGACATTGTTCCCAGAGGCATTGCACCTGAAAATAACTAAACGGGATTATAAAAAAAAAACTTTCAATGAGACAGGATCCATGACGGTGAAGTAGGCCCCTGGTCGTCAGCGTTTGTCTTCTGACCGCCAAGGTAGGGCTTTAGTGACAAATTCATTGAGGAATCGAAGTGCCCGCAGCAAACAGATAGCAAATCAGCCGGTGTCAGTGCTTCAGCTCGGACTGTTTGACGACGACTTCTTGACAATGGTCTCGCTTCATGGAGTACTGCAAAAAATCCTTTTCTGTCCATGAGAAACGTTGACAGGCTTGTTTTGCAGAAAATATAAAAATTGGTCTAGTGAACAATGAGACAAAGTGATTTTTTTTTTCTGATGAAGCAACATTTCAGTTGTTTGGGATATCTGGAAGAAGGCGACAAGGTGAACGCTATGATGAGGCCTGTATCGTGTTCACAATCAAGCATTCCGAAACCATTCATGTGTGGGGTTGCTTTTTATCCTAAGGCTTTGAATCACAGTCAGTTATGCCAAAAAAAAACTTATATGAATTCCATATGGTACCAAAATATCCTTGAAAACCATCTCCTTCCAACCATTGAGAGACAGTTTGACGAAGAAACTTGCATTTTTCAACAAGGTGAAGCAGCTTGCCGCACTGCTAAAAAGATAAAAAAGTATCTTGGAGATAAAGGTACTGAAATTTTGGAGCCGTGGGCGGGAAATTCACCAGATTTAAATCCTATTGAAAATTTGTAGTCTATCCGTAAAATCGAGTTGATAGAAAAAATCCAACAAATACTGAACAGTTGAAAGCTCTTGTACAGCAAAAATGGAGGCCTGTAAACATAGAACTGACAAAATCTTTGGTTTCCAGCATGCCTAAACAAATAATGGACGTTTCGAAAAATTGGGATCGTTACTGCAAATACAGAGAGGAACATGAATAACTGTACCGGCTTATTATTTTTCATATGGTTCAAGTGTGTTACTATTCTTCGCTAATATACACGTACGCGCTCAAACAAATCGACCTTTTGCCTTAGATAGGCATATTTATATATTTTTGATGCAAAATAACGCTTTTGCCAAAATCATTGGACACGACTGTACATGTATATGTATATATGTATCATCCATTAAGTTAGCAGAAGATGGAATTGGTATAACTCTTGTACAAAATAAAGTGTTATACCAATTCCATCTTATGTTTACATAATCGATTATTATCTCAACTAACACTACAAAATTCCTGAAGCAGATCCAAAGGAAATATACCCCAACTGCGGATGAGACCATGTAGCCCAAGCTGTACCAGTGCTTTACTAAACACATCAGCACACTAATTGACGTATATTCATTAGTCCTAAATATTACACACACACACACACACACACACACACACACACACACACACACATATATATATATATATATATATTTATACACATACACACACACACACCCTAAAGTAGGTCTACAGTTATCACGTAGGCACTTTAAATTTCTTTTAAAACCCTTTGTTACATTTAGATTTCTAACTTACAATTAACTAAATTATCATAGAATAATGGTTTCATATATTTTTATAATTAAGATCTAAACTGTTAATATATTATACTCTAGGCCTTGTGCCTGTAGTGTAAAAGATATTATTATATGCTTGTATATGTGTGAGTGTAGTCATTCGTAAATATATATTCTCTCACACACATACGGATATATATGCCGTGTATACCTATGAAATGAAACAACTTATAAGCAAGGGCTAAAGAAGATTATTCCAAAGCCAATATACTGATTTTCCACATATAATCCACTTGCTACAGAAAAATTGAACTGAAGTCGGGCAAACTAAACCGTTAGAATAATTAAATTTCGTTATCTCTATTTCGAATCAATTTTGGAATTAATCTCATAAAGGATTTATTCTTCATCGGTAACATAGCGGTTCGGCAAAAGATACCGAGAGAATGAGTAGTAAGCTTTAAAAGATAAGTCTTGGGGTCGATTTTTTCCACTAAAAACTTCCAAGGTAGTGCGCCAGCTTGACCAGAGTCAAATGGTTGAAACATGGAAAAGAATATATACATACGTATGCATATATATGAATATTTATACACAAACATTCATTCATACATACAATCATACATACATATAGACACATACATATATATGCATGGGTAAATACATAGATAGGTACATACAAATAATGCTTATATATACACACACATACATGCACACATACATACACACATACACACATATACATATACATAAACACACACATACATACATGCATACATGCATGCATATATACACACACACACATACACATACTTAAACACACACATACATACATGCATACATACATACATACTTAGTCACGCAAGCATACACATATATTGTTATCTAAATGTTCATGTCTTGAAGAGTTCGAGTAACTAAGTCGGTTTTTACATTAGTGCTCTGAACAGCTCGGGTGGGGCGGAGTCGCACGGCAAGCCAGCTCGTACACACCACCACCTGTACTTCGTTTTACTTCACTTGGATAACGGTCTTTGAATGAATTTATGGGTGGTCGCCTCTAACCCAACCTCTACATTTTTTTCTCTCTCTCTCTCTCCACCACCCACCATTTTTTGTCTTACTCTTTCTGTCTCTCTCTTTTTCCGTCTTTACCTCGACGCCCTCACACACATCGAGCTACCAAAATCTGCAGTGTTCGTCGTCGTCATCAAATTATATCTTAGACTCTAGCTGATCGTCGTCAAAGGGCGTATGAAGTTCTTACGACCAGTATTTGAGATAACAAAATGCTAGAGACTGTATGGCGCCGACTTATGACTTCTATGACTTTCAACTCTGCTTTTGTCTTTCAGTCTTTCAATCGAAATAATAAAAAGCAAAAAGCCTGAATATAAAAATGAAAAGAAAAAAAGAAAATGCATTGACTTCAATGATCGGTCGATTCTTTCCAGGGAGACTGAAGAAAATTTACTTCTAAAAACTTCATTGAAAGTCACAGTATATATATATATATGTATATATATACATATGTATGTATGCATGTATTTATGTATATATATATATACGACGAGCTGCACTCAGTTTCCGCCTACCAAATCCACTTTGGTCGGCCCGAGGCTATAGTAGGAGACACTTGCCCAAGGTGCTACGCAGTGGGACTGAACCCGGGACCATGCGGTTGGAAAGCAAGCATCTTACCACAGAGCCATGCCTGCGCTTATACATACATACATACATATATACATACATACATACATACATATATATATATATATATATATATATATATATATATAATATATATATATATATATATATATATAAATCAAGGGTAAACCTCTTTTTACCCCCTACCATATATAATACTCAATTGCGAGATTGCCACGCAATAACTAACACTTGGGTATGAATAACTGGGTACGCTACCAGCAGTATATTAGATAGGTACTATCCCTTAGTTGGTTTCTATACCTCTAACTCACACAGAAATATTTATATATATATATATATATATATACTCTCGTCAGACGAGAATAATGTTCTCCCACGCTCCCAAGATCAATGTAGTTGATGTTTAGTTTGAACTTCCGGAATCTGACCTATGTGTGACGATGTAGGCGGTGAGGAAATTCCAGAGGGTGGCAGTTCTAAGGAGGGAGATATGACTGGGCAAAATTGTCGTGTATGGATTGCGTGATGAAGCGCTCTAGGGGCGATAAATGAACAAGATTCATGCAAGTCGGGTGGGATAGTACAGATATGATATGCAGCTTGCTGGTTCTTTGAATTCTTATTTGTAAAAAATAGGATCGTTCTTAATTATAGAACAAGTCTCCATAGGAGCCAACGACGATATTTCTACGTGCCCTCTCTCAATCTGCTTTAAATATTAGTCATTTCGCCCCCAAATCACAATCAGGTATGTTTAGGTTGAAAGGATAGTTTGCATGATGCAGTCTTGCACATGCATAATCTTTGAATGAATGATGAGATAGCCATGCCTAGAATGCATTTGGTCGTAGTATAAAAATATTATCGGCCAAAATACGACTACATTAACAACAAACCTCCATTTGTGGAATTGAAACTGCAACCACTGTTACTTGAAAATAAAAATGGGTTGCGAAAACACGGCTAGAAATGCTTTGCATACTTTCACGGTTCTGTTTCAATTCACACAAATATGAGATAGTTTACGTCTGTCTGAAAACTTTAAGTATTCAAAGTTATTGTGTAAACACTAAGAAATTAAAGTACTTGATTATATTAAATAATTGCAGGTACAGGTGTGAATAAATAATGGTTTTAAACTTTGGCATAAGGGCCAGCAGTTTCGGAGAAGAGGCTAAGTCGGTTACACTGACCTCAGTGTTCGAGTGGTACTTGTTTTATCGACTCCGAGAAAATGAAAGGTAATGTCGACCTCGGCGGAATTTGAAGACGGACGAAATGCCACCGAGTATTTTGCGCGGCGTGCTAACGATTCTTTTCTACTCTAGGCGCAAGGCCCGAAGTTTTGGGGGAGGGGACCAGTCGATTAGATCGACCCCAGTACGCAACTGGTACTTAGTTTATCGACGCCGAAAGGATGAGAGGCAAAGTCGACCTCGGCGGAATTTGAACTCAGAACGTAGAGACAGACGAAATACTGCTAAGCATTTCGCCCGGCGTGCTAACGATTCTGTCAGCTCGCTGCTTTCAAGTGTGAATTAATTACCAGAAATCAAGAAGTTATAGATTTCATAATTCTTTATTCATATTCCTGTTTTTATTGATTTAGAAAGAAATCTCCCGACATGTTGGCCTCTTCAAGACTACGTGATTTCATGGTTTTACTTTCAATCCCAGAACCCTATATCCAGATTGTTGCCGTTGATGTTGTTTACCTCATTGACTAGGAGCTTCAGCCACAACTAACCCATTTGTTTGTGTATCTACTATTACCTTCGTCTATCTATCTTTTTCATTTAGCCAGTATAATGAAATTTTAGGGAGATTTCAGCTCCTGTATTTGACGGGTCGAGTAACCGCGTAGATGGTACCTCATTTGCATATTGTGATTGTTTTTGTAGTTGCTGTGGGACTTTTAGCTAGCTACTGTTTTGGAAAAGGACTCGATCAGTGAAATTCACTTGCTGTTTGGGTGTACATATGTTACCTGAAGTTTTTATCGTGGTACGTGCTATTGTTATTGATGCTGCTAATTAATTTACATTATGATTTTTAAGTATTTATTTTCAGACTCATGTTAGAAGCAAATATCTATTTTTCATTGTTATTCCTTATTTCTTCTTTTCTTTTTTTTTACTTCTTTTTCTGCAGGCTGTCAGTGTGTTTGCATTTGATTTGATGCTCTCTTAAAGTTTCATTAATTGTGTCCAACATATCAGATTTTTTTATAAATTCTTTTTAATAAATTCTTTCAAGGTATTATATATAATATAATACCTTGAAAGGTATTATATTATATATAATACCTTATATTATATATAATACCTCAAGGTATTATATTATATATAATACCTTGAAAGAATTTATAATTATTCTACCGAGTGTATGCACGGCAGTATATGTTATGGGAATATGACGTACTGTTGAATTCTACGACCTGTTTAAAATGTTTCTTCGAATGTCTTCGTTTCCTCCAATTTTGTAGGAACAATGTGGTGATCGATGTTTGAATGGTGGAGAAAATATAGTGTTGCTTGATACGGTCTCCAAGTTTGTGGGACAGAAAATGTTTTCTATAGAATAGACATAGATGTGTGTTTAATACAGGATGTTGATATGTTTGTATAGATTTTTAGGATGTAGATGTGTTATGTTCATTGAAATAGTTATTTCTTTATTGCCCACATTGAGGGGACAAACAAGGACAGACAAAGGGATTAAATCGATTACATCGACCCCAGTACTTAACTGGTACTTAATTTATCGACCCGAAAAGATGAAAGGCAAAGTCAACCTCGGCGGAATTTGAACTCAAAAAGTAGCGGCAGTCGAAATACCTATTTCTTTACTACCCACAAGGGGCTAAACACGGTGAGGACAAACAAGGACAGACAAACGGTTTATGTCGATTATATCGATCCCAGTGCATAACTGCTACTTAATTTATCAGCCCCGAAAGGATAAACGGCAAAGTTGACCTCGTTGGAATTTGAACTCAGAACGTAACGGCAGACGAAAAACCGCTAAGCATTTCGCCCGGCGTGCTAACGTTTCTGCCAGCTCGCCGCCTTATATAGTATTCATTGAAATAGTATTCTAATGATGGAATTTAAACGTGTTAATATGTGAAATCATTGGTTTTGCTTATACTATCACGGTTGTTTAACCCCATTCATCTTTAACTGAGTAGATCTTTGATCAACAGTATTCTAGTCATGATTATACTGACCCTTTATCAGGAATAGAGTACCTTCTATAAAATTATCTTCTGCGTCACTCTTTAAGACGGCATGTTGTAAATACATTTTAATACATCTAAAGAAAAACATCCTAGTACATAAACAGTAGAATATGTGGACTGGCAGGACAGCTGGTGGAGTTGGTGGTGGTACGTACTAATATTTTTGTGCTACCGTTTTTTTTTTTTTTAGTTTGAATTCTTCTATTTCTAGTGTGTGTCATGCCCTATTTGTTTGGGTTTTGTTTGTGGCATCTGTATACTAGACGGATGGCTTTATCTTTTTAAGGCGCGCATATCTTTGACGTAGTCTGAATTACTTTATCAAGGTGTAATCTTGGATTTCGGGGATCCTGTATTTTGAAAGAAACTTTGTTTCTTGTTTGATTGCTAAGTACATTCTATGAAAGTATTCTCAAATAATATTTGCGCTCTACTGTTATAAGATAAATAGTCATGTTCTTTTGCTTGTTATGGTTACTTTGGTAGTTTAGCTACTTTAGTTGTTGCGGTGATTTTTGTTTTTGTTTTTTGCCTCATGTTAATGCTTATAGAGAATTTCTATAATAAAAAACAAACCAACTGTGACCATCTCGTCATTTATTCAGCGTTTTTGGAGTATATCATTATGTGGGCCCTTCTTGTTTTATGATGGTTGGAAGTGGGTATTGAAGTGGGCATTTGAATTATGTAAATAAGTTTTCTATAAACGATGTATTTCGAATTTCTGTCCAGCCATGAATAATATAGATAGATTGGCATTCGGGATATTGGGTTGTTAGATAAATTCGGTCGGTTTTTCTCCCCCACCACCACCTTTATTTTATACTATATTTTTTCATCAACAATTTAAACAAATCAGTCAGTAATAGATTCTCTTTCAATGTTTACAACTTCTTACTAACATTCCTCTGTCGTGTCAATGTCTTGACAGAAGAAACCATCAGTTTCGTCTCGAAGAATTAATTAATGGAACCGCGTTTTCAGCTCCACGTCGCTGTTGAACGAAACGCCTCGTTGACTGTTGGAGAGTGAGCGAAAAGGTGATAGCTTAAAGGTGCTATATCAAGAGAATACGTTGGGTGCGGCAGAACTTCTCAACCGAATTCTTGAGTAGTATTTTTGGTGAAATTAATGACGTGGTGTCTGGAGATTATCTGTCTCGTTCAGAGCGTTTGGTACCCATACATCGAAATTTTGGACTTTCAAAACTGAATGAAGGTGACGGATGACTGTATCATGAGAACATCACGTCTGCTGGGTGAATTCTTGAGTTGATTTGTGCGCATCCTCATGGATAATTTTGTTCAATCCATCTTTCTTGAAGTGAACAGGTCAGCGGGAAGATGGAGAGTCTGTGAGATCAAATTTTCTTTCCTTGAAGCATGAAAACCATTTGTATGCAGTTCTTTAAAAAATAGTGCCTTCTGTGAACACAACACAAATGTTTCGAGCGGCTTTGTCAGTTTGGGAACCTTGACTGGAAGTGAGGAAAAGCAGATATTGAAAATGCTCATATTCATCTAATTGATATTCCATCGTTATATGTTATATGTAAAATCTCTTTAAATAAAAAAAAAAACGAACGATGCAGAGAAATTGCAGAGGATAACAGAGCTAAAAACACCACAAATTCAAACAATATTGAAATGAAATTTCCCTGACAACTCAATACATCACTTATAGATGTCTTATTTACACGTTTCTCGATATTTTCATAAATACGTTCTAAATATAAACAACATTTATTTGTAACTAGCAGAGATACCTGGCGTTGCCCGGTTACATTCGATTGAAGAATTAGACTTTTCTGTTATATTTTCTGTAATGAAATGGAATATCTATGTTTCGAATTTCATCAAAATTGCAAACGAGGGTTATTTCCCTCTTTACACACCCTAAAAAAATTTTAATCGTGCCACATGTATCCCATACTACTGATTTTTATGCGCATATTCAAAAATTCCAGTCTTATTGAACCTGTTAAAAAGATTTTGCTCCTGAAAAATGAAGGTCATGGAGCTCTAAAATGTGAGAGTGAAAGCCCCTGTTGGGGGTGGGCATCTTCATATCAACCAGAGAAGTTGAATTGTTGAAACTTGGGTCTTATATCTATTGTTTGAATTTCTTTGAAATAGGAAATATATGTTCACTGGGTTTGTAAAAGAGAGCAAAGCTACAGGAAACCAAAAGATGAATGATCACAATAAGCGGTCAGTTACCCTACCCTAGTCGTTACCACTCCCAATGTAGGATTCCTCACCATCCAGGTGACAGGCACAGCCGTAAGATGCATTACGAATCTATAGCAATTGGAAGGGCGTGACCCAACTGAAATCAACATTAACAACTGTGTGACGTGAGGGCTAAGGAGAAATTAAAGTGTCACCTCTGGAGGTTGCAAATGAACACTATACTGATACGTAACTGGACAGAATAAATTTAAAATCTATAAATGTCTTTGAATAACCAGTCACTCATCTGGGAAGGCCTTGAAATCAATGTTACCATCTGGGGACTATGTGTGATCGAGTGATAATAAAAGACTGAAAGGAGGTCTGCAATCAAATAACTTTACTCAACACTTTGCAACTGAATCAGTGGAGGCAAAGATGCCTCTCATTTACTTGACAATTTATGCACCACATTGCAGAAATCACAATGTAAGTGTATGTCAAAGCAAACTGTTACACTGTTGTACCATTGAATTAGAAATAATGCCCAACTTTTATGTTCGGGTAACCTTACAACTTCCAAGAGCACAACTGTATTCGCTTTTGATTAGATAAAATGACAAAATTGTGGGTGTTAAGTCCCCATGGAGGGATGTTGATAAGCCTAGTACTTATTCTATTAGTTTGTTCTTATGAAACCAGTAAGTTATGTGGATGTAAATAAATTAACAGTTGTTGTGAAGCAGTGATGAGGGCGAAACACAGAAACAAAGACACACACATACACTTACATATATACATACATATATATACGATTGATTTGCTTCAGTTCCTGTCTACGAAATCCATATATATTATTGTCGGCATCCTTTTTGTCTCGGGAGACAATGGAGTTGCGCATAAAATAATCTTGTCCGGCTTTTACATTTCATGTCCTAATACATCTCCTGCTGTGGCTGTGTAGTCCTATCCTATTCCGGAGGCAGCGCAGGTGAAAGATATTTAGGCGACGTATGGCGTCGTATGGCGTGTGTATGGCATCCAAGTCTCACTTCCATACAGTAGTGTGCTAAGGACACATGCCTGGTGAATCTTCATTTTTGTGGTCTTGGCCTGCTTGTTGTTGTCCCATGCCCGTTTGGAGAGTTGGGCCATCACAGCAGCTGCCTTGCCAATGCGTATATTGAGCTCAGCATCAAGGGATAGATTGTAGGTGACGGTAGAACCAAGATAGGTAAACTTCTCCACCTCCTGTAGTCTGTGGTCTCTAATATGTATGTTTGGGATGTCCGATGTAGCCTGACCCATGATGTTGGTCTTCTTGAGGCTGATAACTAAGCCAAAGTTGTCACATGCTTGCTCAGAACAGTTGATGAGCCTTTGTAGGGCTTATTCTGTGCGTAATACCAGAGCGGCATCATCAGCAAATAGCATCTCCTTGATCAGGACGCTTCTGATTTTGGTCTTGGCACGCAGACGCGAGAGATTGAATAGTTTCCCATCACTTCTACTGTGCAGAAACACTCCATCATCTGATGTCTCAAAGGCATGTGACAGCAGCAGCGAGAAGATGCCAAATAATGTAGGAGCAAGGACACAACCTTGCTTTACCCCGTTTTTTATTTGGAAGCCGGCTCATGTTGAACCATTGTGCTGTATGGTACCTTGCATATCATCATGAAAAGGTTTGATGATCCTCAGCAGCTTTGGTGGACATCCGATTTTTTGGAGCAGGATGTAGAGGCCTTTTCTACTTACCAAGTCAAAGGCATTTGTCCGATCAATGAAGGCCATATATAATGGCATTTTCTGCTCCCTGAACTTCTCCTGATGTTGGCGTATAGAAAATAGTTGATCTGCTTCTTCTAAAGCCACACTGCGATTTTGGATAACTTCGAGAAAAAAGCAGTTGTAGCCTGGATAGGATAATGTGAGCAAAGGCCTTTCCAACAATGCTTAGAAGAGATATTCCACGGTAATTGTTACAATCTTGTGTCGAAATTTGTGGTTGTATTTTAAATGTGAGAATTTTTTTTAAATTCAAATGTTAAAATGGAATTTTTAACGCAAATATATATATACATATCCTACAAAACACATGCAAATATATTCAGATATACATATATGTGTGTGAGTGTGTGTGTGTGTGTGTGTACACGCATGCCCACACACTCACACATATATGTTCGTAATTATTGCAGGTCATTAGCTCATCTTACATTTTCAAGCTTCATCATAAGAAATCTGTATAAGACTCACTGTAAAGCAATGTCTGGTAACTCTAAAAATTTGCACGTAAGTGTTTTTGTGCAGTATATCACGAGTAGTCAATCTAGTGGAGCCCATAATTTTACATGGTTTCGGTTTCAGAAGAACTCGCGATCAAGATTGTTCAATGGTAATGGAACAATCTGACCTTAAAATTAAGTTGCAGGTTCGGTTTATTTCGTGTATAGACACTTGCAGATCATGGAACTATTAAATTTAGTCAAATTTCATAATAGCTTTTTCTTTTTTTACGTGTAGCAATTGATTGGTCGATCTTTTTATGAGATTATATTTAGTATCGTTCCATGTGCTTGCATTTGCCGTCAAACATGGCCGATCGAAAGGCTTTCAACTATTTGTTGTATCCCTCACCAGCATTGTAGTGAGAGTTTTTAATTGCCACATTCCCTAATTAGGTTGTCAGTTGCCAACTGTATGGAACAAAAGCATAGAGATTAACGATGTTTCATTAGCTGTCAGTCCGAAATCCTAATATCTCTGTGTCTCACCTGAAAATTCTGAGTAAAGCAATGGAAAGTCTCTCTAAGACAAAATATGACTGTGTAGTCAAGAAGCTCGCTTCGCAGTCACATAGAGGTAAGTTCGATCCAACCCAAGCGAACAGCAGACGTCGGAATACTGTAGAATGAACTCTGTATGGTTTTCGAGAGTATACTTGCAAAATCACCCGGCTGCTCTATTAGTGACTTTATCAAAGTTCCACTTAGTCGTGCGCATTCGGATCAGAACTCTACTCTGATGAAATCATAGTAATTGTAGATTCTTCCTTCCTTCCTCTTAGACAGTTATGGCAGTTTTTTATTTTTTTATTTTAATGTAGTGAATGTCACACTTTGTCAACTGTTATACAAATAAACAAATATAAAAAATAATAGTTTTTTCCAGTGATGCAAATTTCAGTTTGCTGTCTGATTTCGAACTCCGATTTTGATCCCGAGCTACGTATGATAAATTGCGTAACAATCAAGCACATGTTAATTTTCTGAAGAAGCGGCCCTCACGATGTGTATATATTAATTCGAACTCGAGTATTTTGTGACAAATAAGGATCTTATTCTTCTGATCCACAAAGCTGCTCATCAATTTCCAGCATTCAATAAGATTTTGTATTTTGGTTAGTTAGTTTGCTTTCTTTAATGTTGTTAGTGGCGGTAGTGTGCCGTCGTCATTAATTTGTTGTATATTCTTAGATCATCATTGGTCAAGTAGACTTACTATACTATTTACTATTTACTATTTTACTTGTTTCAGTCATTTGACTGTGGCCATGCTGGAGTACCGCCTTTAGTCGAGCAAATCGACCCCAGGAGTTATTCTTTGTAAGCCTAGTACTTATTCTATCGGTCGCTTTGCCGAACCGCTAAGTTACGGGGACGTAAACATACCAGCACCAGTTGTCAAGCGATGTTGGGGGGAACAAACACAGATACACAAACATATGCACGCACACACACATATATATATATTTCTTTACTACCCACAAGGGGCTAAACATAGAGGGGACAAACAAGGACGGACAAACGGATTAAGTCGATTACATCGACCCCAGTGCGTAACTGGTACTTTATTTATCGACCCCGAGAGGATGAAAGGCAAAGTCGACCTCGGCGGAATTTGAACTCAGAACATAACGACAGACGAAATACGGTTACTCATTTCGCCCGGCGTGCTAACGTTTCTGCCAGCTCGCCGCCTTATATATATATGCATATATACGACGGGATTCTTTCAGTTTCCGTCTACCAAATCCTCTCACAAGGCTTTGGTCGACCCGAGGCGATAGTAGAAGGCACTTGTCCAAGGTGCCACGCAGTGGGACTGAACCCGGAACCATGAGGTTAGTAAACAAGCTACTTACCTTACAGCCATTCCTACGCTTATGATCAAGCAATTATTTTTTCAAACAGTGAATCTCGGACTACGTCTTCAAATTCACGTTTAAAAACGTGGATTTGTTGTGAAGGAGAATTGGCTGCTATTTCCAGCAGGTCAGCCTGCCACTATGTGTCTTCATTTCAATGGTAAAATTAAAATTAGTTAAGGTGTTGATTGGGATAGAACATAAACTGTAATGTAAGTCCTGTAATGTTGAGAATTCAGTTTCTTTAACAAGAGAGATGACAGCAATCAAATTACTAATGACGCCATACTTCGACATCATGATAACTGCAATCCAAATACAAAACATTAACCATCTTTCTGACAATACCATTTATCTTAAAAGGCAGTAGCAATATCTGCTTTAGTCTCTAAATTCAGTTTTAAATTTTGCATTATTTTTCCCTTCTTAGTCTAAATTTTTTTCCGGAATCTATAAAATAAATACTCATCAAATACTGGGGAATTTAATTTCCTATAGCCTACTCATAACATTTCTGAACTTCTGTCTCTATTTGAAACTATTACAAGCATTTTGCTGCAGTCATATATTATTGCGTGTTTTCACAGCACAATTGAGCAATCCTGTACGTATTAGATAAGGGCAGTGTCTTATTTAGGTTCTTACCTTTTATTGAAATATTTCTACATGATAGGTCTGTTGTGCCTAGTAGTTCTATATCATATATTGTATATACGCAAGTCCAGCGGGTTTCATTATGAATTTTCTGTAATTTTTTCAATTATTTCTAATGCACTTGTTATTTAAGATGTCGTTCACATTGATTTGAAGCTTGGTTATCTCTGTATCCTGGGTATCTCAATTTCCAAGCCTTTATATTAAGATCCCTCTTTTACGGTACGTCGCCATTTTCCACGGTTGCCGGCAACTGCCTCCCAACCGCTAATATTGATGTTGCAGGCCTTCATGTCCCTTTTGCAAACATCCTTGTAACGTAAGATTGGTCTAAAAAAAAAAAAAAAAAGAGGGAATACAAAGAAGTGACAGAGAGAGAGAGAGGAGAAATGGAAAGGAAGGAAGAGACGTAAACAAGAGACTATGGCACTACAACCAGCCAGGAACAGTCTTCGCTACATTTGCGGTACCTGCCAGAGGGAGTGTTTGTCCAGGATAGGACTACACAGCCACAACAGGAAATGTATCAGGATATGAAATATAAAAGCCGGACTAGACTACTTCATGCGCAACTCCATTGTCTCCCGAGACAGAAAGGATGCCAATATTAAGATCAGTCTTCCATTTCTATTTTGGAGATCTTTATTGTATGTGAGGCCAGATATTTCAGTTAGAAGCACAGTATTTCCTGTCGGACCTTGACGGCAAAATCGGATCGATTAACAGTGATCTCCATGCCTATGTGCATTGGAACATACCAGATATGATTGCTTTGTTGTCTCCTCAGACCTTCTTGCTCAATGTTTATATAACGTCTTTTTGTTAGTATTTCATAATGCAATTCTTCTCTTCCCTCTTCACCGTTATCTTTCTCTCCCTCTCTCTCCCTCACTCTTCCTCCTTGACTCTCCCGTTGCTCACACGTGACCAGCGGCTATCTTTCTTTCTTCCCCCTGTGTTACTCGAGACAGTACACACTTTTGCCTATCTCCTGACAAAGCTCGTTTCTCCAGCGTTCACCACTTCACCTCGTTATAGCTTAACAGCCCTTACCGTTTCTTTTTACTGTTTTGTTCTCACTGTTCTGTTTTTGTTACCACTTTAATACTCCGCAAATCCCAAATTTTATATAATTTTCTTTGTGGAAGCGACGGTTTTAACGAAGTCGCGTCTTATCCCAACGTTCGAAACGCGGAGTAGATAAAACAGGGGACAACTGATGAAGGGATTGTTCTTTATGCTGCCTGTCTCGTTTCTCTATTTGTTTCTTTCGTTCGAAAAAAGTTCGTTTCCACGTTCTCGTTCTTCACTTTGTTCACGTTTTTTTTATTTTTGACGTCCTGTGTCCATATATGCATGTATATATACATATATATGTAGGTATATATAGGCGGTGAGCTGGCAGAATCGTTAGCACGCCAGGCGAAATGCTTAGCAGTATTTTGTCTGCCGTTTCATTCTGAGTTCAAATTCCGCCAAGGTCGACTTTGCCTTTCATCCTTTCGGGGTCGATAAATTGAGTACCAGTTACGCACTGGGGTCGATGTAATCGACTTAATCCCTTTGTCTGTCCTTGTTTGTCCCCTCTATGTTTAGCCCCTTGTGGGTAGTAAAGAAATATATATATGTAGGTATGTACATATGTGTATGTATATATGCATATATATATATTATTATTATTATATAGATAGACAGATAGATAGATAGATAGATAACAGAAATCCACATCTATTTTGCTTTGTTAACGTTTTGTGTCAAACCAGTTGCTCCTTAACAGGTCTCTCTGTAATTTCTGAACATTCATTGCAATATTTCGTTATTGTTAATGCGGCGAGCTGGCAAAAACTTTAACACGCCTGGTGAAATGCTTAGCGGTGTTTCGTCAGTCTCTACGCTCTGAGTTCAAATTCCGCCTTGGACAACTTTGCCTTTCATCCTTTCGGGGTCGATAGATTAAGTACTAGTTGCGTACTGGGGTCGATCTAATTGACTGCCCGCCCCTACCCAGAAATTTCGGGCTTTGTGCCTAGAGTAGAAAACAATATTTCGTTATTGTTAGGCAGTGATCTAGCAGAGCCATTAGCACGCCGCTCAAAATGATTAGCGGCATTTCGTCCGTCTTTACTCTCTGAGTTCAAATTTCACCGCGGTCGACTTTTCCTTTCATCCTTTTGGGGTCGATAAAATAAGAACCAGTTGAACCCTGGGTCGGCCTAATGCCAAAATTTGTAACCAATATTTCATTGCTGTTGTTCTAGCTTTTATTTTTATTTCACTGTTATTCTCTCATACTGCTTAAGCAACAATTGGAATCCTTTCTATTACTATCATCTGTTTTTACTACTAAATAACCGTTAATTTAATCTTTGAAATAATCTCACCACTCATTTTCCTTAATTCGACATAGTTGCTTTTATATTTATTTTAATCTCCACGAAAGCTCTTTTACATATTCTCCACGTTTTTTTTTTCGTTTTTTTAAACTTGCCAACAAGATTTTCAGAGGTTTCATTAACAAATTCGTATTGTCTCTCACACGACATCAAATCAAGTCAATGAGTGAAGCTTTTGTATGGTTGCTCAGTCTGCTAGAAATAGCAACCATAATCTACAGTAAAGAAAGCGGGTACGTTGTACAATTGGATAATACATTCCTAAAACATATGTAATATCGGAATAAGATAGAGATGGTAACGGTTGAAATATATCACATCATAGGTCTATTTGAGTTGACCTAGGCTAAACAACACTAAAATACCTTCAACGTTTTTAAAATGGTAAAAACGATGGCCTCATCGTAAGTAGAATTTCAGCGGAGGGAGCCGGCAATTATTAGAACAGATCCATTATTAGCAGTATAATTTGTGAAAATTACACAATTTGAATATTGACATTTTGAACATTTGGTCTTTTGAGCAAACTCCAATTTAACTTAAATATAAAAATATAAACTAGATATTTGGTAAAAGAAGAAAACAAGTATCAGGAACCTTAACGTACAAAATTGAATGAAATAACTGAAAGTAATATCTACAGCTAAATATAGAATAAAATATTCAACTATATCCAGTTTGATGTGAACGTAATCTCGGCGAAATTCCACACGATATGAATATACAAATTATTAACACTTTATCATACAGATATAATTATAAAATCAAAAATTTTAAAGAGAGGTTATTAGTGAAGAAGATCTAAAAAATGAAAGGTTTTTATGTGCTGCACTTTCAAAGAATAAGGGCAACATTTTTTTTTTCACTTTATCTTTTATATTTTACTTGTTTCAATCATTAGACTGCAGCCATGCTGGGGTACCACCTAGAAGAACTTTTAGTCGAATGAATCGAACCCAGCACCTTTTTCAAGCCTGGTATTTATTCTAAGAATTTCTTTTGCTGAACCGTTAAATTACAGGGACGTAAACACACCAACACCGGCTGTCAAACGGTGGTGTGGGACAGACACAAATACACACACACATTATATATATATATATATATATATATATATACGACGGGCTTCTTTCAGTTTCCGTCTATCAAATCCACTCACAAGGCTTATAGTAGAAGACATTTGCCCAAGGTGTCACGCAGTGGGACTGAACCCAGAACTATGTGGTTGGAAAGCAAGCTTCTTCCCACACACCCACGCCTCTGCCTATGATAGAGAATATATTTATGTTCTAACCCGATCGAATCCCACAGATGTCGATGACATTCAGGGATTACGTATATTATAATCATGTTAGTTTTTTTATTTTCCTGTAAGACGTTTCAGTCTGAATACAGTAAAGTATATTATATATATTTTAAGATGATCGGGTGAGTTTATTTTATTTTTCCTGTTGGTAATTCTGTAAAGTAGAATTTGTCATGCACTCGAATTTACATATCTCTTATCTGTTTTGTCGTTTAATATGTGTAAGAGAATTGTTCAATACTTAATTAAAAGCTTCAATATCCCTTATATACCGTTAATTTCTCTATTGACTGGTAAGTTTACCCTAAATGTTAACTATTTTACTTGAGGTCTGTTATTACATGCTTGAGTTTCCTAGAGACGGTGACGCTTGAGGATTGGTAATTTGAGCAAGGACTTTGCTTTTGTCTGAGTTATCTTCATCTGTTTTAGTGTTAAATCTATGGGGCTTATAATTTTCAGTAACATTCTCACTATATTAGTGTTCAATATATAATTTCTGATCAGTTTATGTACGATCACTTTTGAAATACATTTACTGTGTTGTTAGCTATTTAATATTAACTACCTTAGAAAGTTATTAATTTTGTTCAGAATTTTGAAGCTAGTCTGGGAAATGGGCATAACCCAAAAATATCATGGTTATCTGCAAAAAGGTTATACTAAAATTTCACTTGAATAAAGCTAAGTAACTAAATTTACATTTTGTTATATATACGAGGGGATGCTGAAAAGTCTCTGGTTTTCGGTAAAAGAAAATACAGGAAGATTAGTTAATTATGATTCTATTCAACATATTTCCTTCTCAGCGGTCCTTTGATTTTTCTAAGCCCCGTAAGAGAATTCTGAAGTTTGGATATTCAAGCAGGCTTTTCACGATACACTAAAAGCTAGGAACTTTTCAGTATCCCCTTGTGTGTGTGTGTACACACACACACACACACACACATATATATATATATATATTATTATTATTTGAGGGAATAAAATCCAAACTTACAAGGAAAAAAAATTCAATTTAGAATTGAAAATGTGTCCTATTATATACCTATTATATACATTACATTATTTTTGTAATTTACTTAATCTTTACTTTTCAATTGTTATTTTAATTTTAACTTTTCTATTATATGTACTTTTCTAGATGGTGTAATTTAATTATTCATTTTGAATTGATAAAACGTGGTTTTTTCTAATATTTTATATATATATATATATATATATATATATATATATATATGCCAATGGGTTTGTTAAGCAGTGCCGATTTTGATGCGGTGATCGCTATAAGCTTTAAAGGTTATACAATACTATTATTATTATTTACATAATTATAAAAGTTGGCACTGCTTAACAAAACCATTCGCAATAAAAGCACATGAAAGTTTGTTTACAAAAATGACTACAAACTAATTATAGTTCTTAAATCTGAGAAAAGCAAACAAATATGTTCGCTAGTGTACTCAGTAGCACACTAGGTCGCGTAAGCAGAGAGGTGTTGGTTCGAGTCCCACGCGTGCAGGAAAACCTACTTTTTCGTGTCGAAGAGTGACGGGTTTATATGCCCCATTATTAGCCTATTTTCTTTAGTCATTGCACGAGGATCGCTTTAAGCTTATAAAATATATATAGGAACACATTTTCCTGTTACTGTTTGAACATAACAGATAGTGGAGGCCAGAGTGTTACCGAAAATAACGGTCACATCATTTATATTTTATTTGTAAGTAATATATTTAGGTGGCGGCTGGCTCTTTAAATTCAAGTTCCCCCGCGGTCACCTTTGTCTTTCGTCCTCTTGGGTTAATAGAATAAAGTGTCAGATATATACTGTAATCAACTACTCATATCACTTACATCAAATTTCCGATCTTGTGTCTTTATGGGAAACAATTATTTGTGATTAGTTTTGTGCAAGACAATTTACTCCTTACTTATTATTATTATATAATATGATAATTACTTATTATATAATTATTATAATTATAACTTGCAAATAATTAGTAATAATATATTTGAACGTTTAAACAATTGTCATTTACTGAACTCCACAGAAATTTTTCTCATATTTAGTCAACAAAGAATCAAAGATCTTTCCCGAGTCGTAGGCCCGTCAGTCCGGTTTCCTGGATTCTATGGCATATATATTAGTCCAACGGAGGGGAGGTTTGTCGGTCGCTGGATGCTCGGTTTTGCCAGCTGAGTGGACTGGAGCAACGTAAAAGGAAGTTTTTTGCCCAAGAACATAACACATCGCCCGATCTAAAAATCGAAATGACAATCTTCTGATCATTAGTGCTACAACCTGAACTCAAAACCACGTTTCTCCACTCTCATATTTAGTACAATGCCAGAAATTTTTAGGGGTGGGGTATATAGTGAATTTTATCGATCACTTTTTATCTATTTTTATTTTATTTTTTATTTATTTATTTATTTATTTATTTTATTTATCTTTATTTTTTAGACCTCTCCTGTGTAATACTTGAAGCACAAAAAATATTTAGTCTCAGAATGCCGAAGAACGAAATTAGAGGGCGGCTCCCCAGCATAACCACAATCCAATGAGTGAAACCAGAAGAATGAATTATACTGTAACAGGACACTTTCTGACTTTGAAAATATTTTTTGCGAGTTCTTGAGGAATTCCCTTTAAAAATACCAAGTGTCATTGTTATATGTACAAGCTGCATCAGGAAACATAATTAGCAGATTAGTGAAACATCTTTCTCACAGCTTGCATTGTTGCATTCCTACTATTTCAGCATAGATAACAAATTACAATATAGAACATTTTTAGATCATTTCATAGAATTTTTTTATATTTCTATTGAAATACGAGTGAAAGTCAGAGATGGGAGTTTACCTTCGTTTTTTACTTACTTGCCAACATATTTTTCAGAGTTCTTCATCTTACAGTTATGAGGATGATCCCAACTGAAATTGATTTGGTCGGAAATTATTACTACAATTAAATTTATGATGACTTTCTTAATACGTTCCGTCAGATATAAACGTGAATATGTTAATCGCTGTTGTACTTCGTCAAAGGAAAACAACTTCTCATTTACAACGAATGTGTATTCATAACATACTCGGTTCGTTAGTGCAAGAGACCCCCGGAAACGGGTGTTTCGGCATTGTTGTGTCTCGTTAGTCAGCAGCACGCCGCACTAATGAATTTGTAAGGGTTCAAGGCACTTGTTTATAACATCAGCAAACAAATCATTTGCCGATGCGTACTGATATCGTCAGATCGGTAAAAAAAAGTCATCGCTGTTCACTGTGCGTATGATGATATGTTATAATTAAATTTATACTCTGATGGAATTCTATCGAGAACTATACTTGTTGTTCTAAGTCAGAAATTAATTCCCACACTCCACATCGGATAAGCTATAACGGTCTTGGATGCAACCCCTGCTTTCTCTGACTAAAGCAATAAAACAGGTACACGTTACAATCAGGTATATTTATAGTCAACATTCTGGTATGCTGCTTCAGTTATTGTTTTATCTGTTACGTGTGTATTTGTTAGTATGTAACTACACGTTATCCCATGTCTTTTTAACCGATTTATTCCATACAACATTGTCCTATATGACGCCCTTTCTTTTAAAAAGCAGAGAATGAATTAAGGGAGATTTGACTACAATTTCTAGCAAATTAAGTGACCACGTATGTGTTCATTTCGTTTTTATTCCCTTTATAGTACATGTATAATTCAATAATTAAAAAAATAAATAAATAAAATAGGCGCAGGAGTGGCTGTGTGGTAAGTAGCTTGCTTACGAACCACATGGTTCCGGGTTCGGTAAAAGAGACCGATAGAATAAGTACTAGGCTTACAAAGAATAAGTCCTGATGTCGATTTGCTCGACTAAAGGCGGTGCTCCAGCATGGCTGCAGTCAAATGACTGAAACAAGTAAGAGAGTAAAAGAGTAAACTAGAAGTGTTTTCTTGTTTGCTATTGACGTATTTGCTATCACTAATATCATGTATTAGATAAAGTGTACTTCAGTATTATGCAAGACGGCAATCCTTTAAATGAATGGTTATACTATATGGATATGGCAGAACGTTTAAAATGATCGGCTACATTAATTACATATGATTCGCAAAGCAATTATTTAATACTTAACAATTCGGTTAACTCTGCACTATTATTCCGATTGATGATGTAAAGCGGAAGTGGTTTTCTATGTCTGTTAGTCACTATATAGGTACCTAAAACAATTACAGGGCCAATAAGGTTCTGCATAAATTGGCTTTAAAATTTGGAACAAGGCCAGAAAGTTCGGGGGAGGGGGTAAGTCGATTACACAGACCCCAGTGCTCAACTGGTACTTATTTTATCGACCCCGAAAATACGATAGGCAAAATCGTCGGAATTTGAAATCAGGAAGTAATGACGGTTGAAATGCCGCTAATCATTTAAACCGGCGTGCTTAACGATCCTATCAGTTCACCACCTTCGGTTTCGCATATCTTAATAACAAAGTATGGTAAGAGTTATATTAGTTTTAAAGTAATACTTGAGAATCTCAATTGGTGGTCATCAACAACTCATCAAGAGTGTTTGATTTATTCGACCTAGAGAGAGAAAGGGAAAGAAAGAGAAAGAGACAGACAGACAGAGGCAGACAGACAGATTTATGAAAAATGCAATGAACAGCGGGCATTAGTTATGTCCGGTTGCATATTAATATAGGTAACACGAAACATATTTTAAGGAAACAAAGAAGCGATGTATCGGTCCTCAGCAACATAAAATCAAGAGTAAATCAAATCAATAAAATGGATAAAATGAATTCGTAAAGTCTACAATGCCTCTCTTTAATCTCTTCCTTTGATTAGAGCTGACCAGGATCTATACAATATGCATAGCAATAACAATATTATTATTACCAGCTTAAAAGCGTTAACAAATTTGGTGATGATCTCTCAAGAGGATAACGATTCTCTCGCAAATTGCATCTAAAAATCTGGCGATGAAATGAATACACGCACGCACGCGCGCACACACACACACACACACACACACATACACACACACACACACGCACACACATACACACACACACACACAAAGCTAAAAGCCGGAGGTTGTTCCTTCTAACTCTTGTGATTTCACATCTACAAGTCAAAGTGACATTTCGTTGATGTTTTGAAATGTCACATTGACTTGTAGATCGAAACGATATATCTACGGTTGCCGAATTTCTATTTTCTTCATAGAACGAACCAATCGAAAGAGCCAGAAGCATTGCTCATAATAATTTTATATTATTGTCATTATCATTTCTACTATCCCCAAGAAGGCGGAATCGTTAACGCGTCGGACAAAATGCTTAGCAGAATTTCTTCCGGCTGTTTACGTTCCGCACTAAAATTGTACCACAATCGAATTTGCCTTTCGTCCTCTCAGGGTCGATAAAATAAGTATCAGTCAAGCGCTGGAGTTAATGTAATCGGCTGGTCTCCGATCCCCCAGAATTTCAGACATTGTGCCTTAAAGATATTGTTAATGTTTTCTGTTTGAAGAATTCAGACAAAAGCGATTTACATCATACACGACTTCGCTTGTGGTAAATGATGTTTTGCCTCCGTGTTCCAACCGTGAAAATCCCATCTGTATTCATTCAATGTCTCTTCTCCTTCTTCTTCTTCTTCTTCTTCTTCTTCTTCTTCTTGGGACGGAAAGATGGTGGCGAGATAGCAGACTCATCAGAACGTCGGATAAATTGATCTACGCCATTTGTTACTGTCCTTTACATTCTTATTTCTTTAATGCCCACAAGGGGCTAAACATAGAGGATACAAACAAAGGGATTAAGTCGATTATATCGACTCCAGCGCGTAACTGGTACTACCCACAAGGGGCTAAACACAGAGAGGACAAATAAGGACAGACAAAGAGATTAAGTCAATTATATCGACCCCAGTACGTAACTGGTACTTAATTTATCGACCTTGAAAGGATGAAAGGTAAAGTCAACCTCGGTGGAATTTGAACTCAGAACGTAACGGCAGACGAAATACGGCTATGCATTTCGCCCGGCGTGCTAACGTTTCTGCCAGCTCACCCTGCCCTTTACATTCTGTGTTCAATCGCGCTATAGTTAACTTTGCGTTTCATCCTCCTAGGGTCGTTAAAATAAAGTATCAGTCAAGTACTGGAGTCGTTGGTATTGACAAAGTCCCACCCTCAGAACTCTTGTACTCAAATCAAAAACCACTTTACAGACGAGTACAGTGTGATGCTATTTCGATCAACCCGTGTAATCACATACTTTTTACTTCGTTGTCCCTTACATATTGCTTTATTGTTGTTTTTACTATTATTGCGTAACACTAGTGCTGATTGACTAAATCTATGAATGAAAATTTACACTGAAGACAGCCAGCTGCGACTTGAAGGGTGTTTGGCTGCTATTTTTAACAGATTGCATACAGACTTCCCCATTAGATTTTATATCAGAGATGATATGTAGCTGGTGACGTTTACTATCGCCTGTTAAAGTAATTTAACTTCATAATGTTTACGTTGCAAATTTTTATTAGGGAATAAAATAACAAAAATATTGTTATAAATAATAATTTTCCTTAAATATAAAATAATTATAAAGTTTAGATACGTACTTAACGATATGAGTTATGATCTCACGCTTGAGTGTGCATAATATATATATGTATATACATAAATAAACATATATGTGTGTATGTGTGTGTATGTGTGCGTGTGTGTGTATATATATATACATGTATATATATAAATATATAAATAGTTGCATATCTGTATATATATATATATATATATATAGATGTGTAAATATATGTATCGATAGAAAGATAGATAAATATATATAATACATACATATATATATATATATATATATATATATATATATATATACACAATATATATATACATGCACACTCACTTACACACGCGTGCGCGCATATATATGTATACTCTCTTTCTCTTTTACTCTTTTTTACTTGTCTTCAGTCATTTGAGTGTGGCCATGCTAGAGCACCGCCTTTAGTCGAGCAAATCGACCCCAGGATTTATTCTTTGTAAGCCTAGTACTTATTCTATCTGTCTCTTTGGCGGAACCGCTAAGTTGGGGGACCTAAACACACCAGCATCGTTTGTCAAGCGATGTTGGGGGGGGGACAAACACAGACACACAAACATAAACACACACACTCTCACACACACATATATATATATATATATATATATAGCCAATTCAAATAAATGAATGAAAAATGGCGACGAGGACGTACACAAAGAATGTATTAGCTTGACGTTCATTGAAAAGATGGAGTTTGACGTTTCAAGCATAGCCTCTTCGTCCGAAAGGAGAAAGGGAAAAGTCGAAAGAGGCAAAAGAGATCGCCAACGGTACGTCTGTAGTTACACTGCTGCGTGTAAACACACACATACACACACAAATAACATACAATTTGAAAATGTACCACAAGGCACAAATGAATATATTTTAAAGCAGATATCGTTTTATGTGATCAAAAGATACAACCAGCGAACGACAGTGAGAAATAGTGCTATACCAGTTTAGTTTTCAAATTATCCAAAAATCACCTTAAATTCAGGAACAAAATGAGGTAGGGATTGACGAACCTTTTATGTTTATATGAAATGTCTAGGAACATGTTAGTTTCTGGAAAGTGCAAATATAAAAGTCATGACACAAACCTCATAGATTTTTCATCCCGGAAGACGTTTGCCTCTCACAGCGTTCTACCTTGGACATGCGTCTTCTGTTTTAGCCCCTGGCCGACCAAACACTTGTGAATGGATTTGGAAGACGGAAACTGAAAGAAGTCCGTCATTCCGTCATTCAATCATGTGTGTGTGTGTGTATGTGTGTGTTTGTGTGTGTGTTTGTGTGTGTGAGTGTGTGTGTGTATGTGTTTATCCCCACCACCGCTTGACAACTGTTGTTAGAGTATTTACGACCCTATAATTTAGGAGATAGACAAAATAGAGCGATAGAATACTACCAGGTTTAAAAAGAAAAACAAAAATACTAAGGTCACTTCGTTCGCTGAAAATTCATCATTATTATTATTATTATTATTATTATTATTATTATTATTATTATTATTGGAAGAATCATTAGCACGCCGGGCGAAATGCTTAGCGGTATTTCGTCTGCCGTTACGTTCTGAGTTCAAATTCCGCCGAGGTTGAGTTTCCCTTTCATCCTTTCGGGGTCGATTAAATAAGTACCAGTTATGCACTGGGGTCAATATAATCGACTTAATCCGTTTGTCTGTCTTCTCTATGTTTAATTCCTTGTGGGAAATAAAGAAATAAGAGATATGCGTACTCCCTCAGACATAGATATATCCATAGTTAGGTAAAATATTATTCATATGGAGATATTTAAAGTAAATTCAGTATCAAAGGTAGAAGTACTAATTTCAGTAAAATTTGGATTGATAAAAAGAACATATATATATATATATATATATGCGCGTGTATTTATGTATATACTAGCTGTTTGACTCGGTGTTGCTCGTGTTTTCCGTGTTGAAGTTAAGCCCACCTCTGATCTTGTATTGAAATCTACGTTCCTCGTGCCAACTATCACCCATTCAGATGTTATATCTGATTCGGCAGCGATTTTACCCGGTTAACGCTTTCGACATAATCCTACATACTGGACTGTCTGAAATAGTAGTCAAACTTTTGGGTGTACCACGACTCGTTGAGAGGGATGTTTGTTTATTTCTCTTCCCTTAATGTCACCCTATGTACAAAATTGATCTGCATG
>NC_042997.1:157676037-157686037 GCF_006345805.1 Octopus sinensis | reverse complement strand
CATCGGCTCTCAAGCGATGTTGGGGTTTTTAAACACAGACACACACACACATACCAACTCCACTCTACCAAACCCACTCACAAGGCTTTGGCCGGCCCGAGGCTAAAAGTAGAAGACATTTGCCCAAAGTAACACGCAATGGGTCTGAACCCGAAACCATGTGTTTTCTGGTGTAATTTTTGCCTTGTATTTTCTGGTACTCTGTATTGTATTTGCTCTGTGCTTTGCGAGCTTCCCGAACAGACAGAACAATGTCATAACTGCATGGCCAATAAATAGGTAGGGTCAGGAAGTTTACAACTTTCACGTTTGCAATAACTTTACAAATAACATTGGGCCTTTAGGTATTCGTCGTGTTTTACGTACCCGTAGTTTATTCTTTCTACAAGGTCCTTGATTGAAGCATTTTATATAGTATATCATTAGTGTTGATTGATGATTAGATGTAATGCATTTAGCGTTCAGTCTCTCGAAATTTTGATAATTGGTTCATCTATTTTGTAGTCGATGGCTCAATGGTTAGAGCATCAGACTCACCATCATGATGTAGTGAGTTCGATTCCCGGACCTGACTGTGCTGTGTTCTTGAGCAAAACACTTTATTTCACGTTGCTCCAGTTCACTTAGTTGTAGAAATGAACTGCAACGTCACTGGTGCCAAGCTGTATCGGCCTTTGCCTTTCCCTTGGACAACATCGGTGGAGCGAAGAGAGGAAACTGGTATGCATGTGTAACTGCAGGTCTACCTTAAGCAACCTTACCCGGATTTATGCCTCGGAGGGGAACTTTTTAGGTGCAATCCCATGGTCATTCGTAACCCATGGGGTCTTTACCCATTTCAGTATGTATATGAATTACATTATGCGTTTAATGAGTTGCTTGCATACTTGTAGTAGATTTGCTGAGCAAAGTATTTGTAACAATTTATTTCGTCCAGTATTGTCCTACAGCTTGGAGTTTTATAGAACAATTCAAAGGCTTTATTCTACTCGCACGCGCGCGCACACACAGATACATACTCATGCAAAGAAAAAAATCGAGCTAAAAAAACATTAGTGGACAACATGGTTTCGGGTTTAGTCCCACTGAATGATAACTTGGGCAAGTGGATTTCACAATTATCCTGGACCGACAAATGCCTTACGAGTGAATTTGGTTGACGGTAACTATGTGGAAGCCAGTTTTATATAAATATATATATGTATTTAGGTCTTTGTGTTTGTCTCCTCACTCACCGCTATACTACCGTAGTTGTTTTCTTTATGAAATTCTAAATAAGCGGTTCGGTGGGCCTCTTCGTTCAATTAAAACTCTTCAAGACTATGCCCCCAGCGTGGTCGTAGTCCAATGACTAAAACAAGTAACGGGGAAAAGTGAAACTAGAGACACTCAAACTCTCAGATTAAATTTTTTTTAAATAATAGTGAAGTATCGCTTCTCAAGGTCTCATAGCAAACGTCCAGCACAACTTGGACATGTAGTTGTCTATTTGCATCGTGAAAGTGATTCATAAGTAGAAATTGATAGCAATGTTAGCCTAACTGAAGGAACTCGAAGCAGGACACGTAAAGTGCAAAGAAGCAAGATAAGAATAAGAAAACGGGACGGATGACTGTGGGGGTTGGGTGTAGTGGTAATGATGATGATAATAATAATTATGATGATGATGATGATGATGATGATGATGAATGGTACACGAAAATAAAACATTTTTTTTTTAGTTTGTGAAAAGATAATTGAAAAAAAAAAACACTACAAGACCTAATCATAGGATTTTCCTTGGTGTGTACATAACCATAAACTACCATTCCATGCTACTAACCACTATCCATCACCCTCCACTTTCCACCCTCTCTGACATCAACCTGTTCCAACGGTAGCCAGCAGAAGCAGTAGGGAAGAAGAAGAAGAAGAAGAAGAAGAAGAAGAAAAAGAAGAAAAAGATGGTGATGGTGGTGGTGGTGGTGGCGGTGGTGGCGGCGGCGGTGGTGGCGGTGGTGGCGGCGGCGGTGGTGGTGGTGGTGGTGGTGGTGGGTGGTGGTGGTGGTGGTGGTGGTAGTGGTGGTGATGAAGGTGATGATGATGATGATGATGATGATTACAGGGAAAAATAACTTGTAGAACTGAACAAAACAAGAAGGGAAGTAAGGTAAAGCGGAGCTGGGGGTTGGGTTTGGGGCAGGGGTTGGAACTGGGATGAAGGAGGTGTTGCAAGAACCAGATGGGAGGAAAAGGTAGTGAGGTGGGTGGTATTGTGGATCGGTGCGAAGAGGAGCATAGGCGCCGTGCTTGAGTTGCGACTGTCTTATTAGGAGTAATTTATGATTGTGAGGTCTGCTGGCAGGGGTTACCGTTGGCCCTCCCCGCACATCAAGGCTCCTTGGTATGGCGACAAGCCTTGGTGGCGGCAAGCAGGCAGGGAGAAGTAGTAACTGAGGTGAACATGGCGTGGTAAGGTAAGTTGAAAATGATGGTGGTGCTGGGATGATGAAGACACTGGAGCGAGGAAGACCCATGGTGGTGGCGATGGGTGATGGAAACGCTATGGTTAGTCGCAGTCAGTGAGACGATAGGAAATGAGGCTGATATGAGTTTTAATTTTTGTTTTTTCTTCGTTTTTTTTTAATAGAAAAGAAGGGACTTCTGAACTGAGAAAAGTCAAGTTTGTATTCTTGTAGTTTATTAGTCAATACAAGTAACGACGGTAACTGAGAAAGAATGAGTGTAGTTAATGAAGAAGTAGACAAAGAGGGATGAGAAGGGGGTAATAGTGAGGAAGAAAGAATAGAATGAAAAAGAAGAGAAGCAAAGTACGGGAGAGCGGGATACTAAAAGGTGAAGTAGCTTGAGCGGAGAAAAAAGAAAAGGAAAATTGATAACGGAAGAGAGAGAATTCAGAGTGAAAAAGAGAGAAGAAATGAGTGTGAGAGTGAGAAAAACGAAAGATTAAGAATATGAGAAAGAAAAAGTACATTAAATATTAGAACAAAAGCTGGCCCCGTGCCGTCAAAAATGACGGCTAATTGCAGTATTGTATATATAAATAAGGTACAAGACCAAGTTTTTAGTTTAATAATTCCTTTATTACCAAATTTATAATATACCTTTCAACTGCACTCGTTTTATATTCTCGATACACTGAGGCAATAATTATTTTCTTTAATGAGTTTGTATATGTACATATTTGTGTAGGTGTGTGTGTGTGATTATAATAATTATTATATAGAATATTGGTGGTAAATCAAAAAAAAGAATACACTTGTCAATGTAATCTAGTGGTTGTATTCTGAGATGTGACATTGATCATCGTTTGTTACTGAAAGAACGCTGGTTCACACATACAAACGTTCACATACTTGTATATGCACACACATATACACATATACTCACACGGAGTTGAAACGCTGTTTAATGTTCACCATCTCACTTCCATTGGACACACACACACATTTACATGCCTCCCTTTTACATACTCACACATATACTCACACAGAATTTAAACGCTGTTTGATTCTTTTTCACCGTAGAATTTCCATCATCCCACTACCGAGTTTGCCGTCACATCTTCCTTTCTCATTCATCTGAAACTAAATAAATCAACTTCTGCTTTACGCACGACATATAACCTCTCATTACTTTATTTTATTTTTTTTTTTTTAATTTTCAGAAAATTCTTGCGAATTTGTAATCTAGACTCAGGAATTCATACGATTATGTAAAAACAAAAACAAAAAACTGAGGGGTGCGTGATTTAAGGCCTATTTGGCTGTTATTCTTAGCATATCTCTTGACCAGGATACAAGCGGCAGATGAGCACAAGCAGCAGATGAGCACAAGCGGCAGATGGGCACAAGCAGCAGAACACAGCATCGATGCACATGTTTTCGTGTAGAATCTATTTGTCAACAGGCGCTATCTCACAGACAAAATAGTTCTCATGTTTGGCTTGTTAATTGTAAACAGGCATGAATGTATTTGTGGCTGATGATTGGCTAAAATTACCCAAAATTTTCAAACGTTAAAAGCCAATAACCCTTTATTTATTGATTTATTGTGAAAATTAATTTCAAAGCAGTAATTAGCACATAAAACCATATCATTATACCGAATATGAAATCAATTCGAGCAGAATTGGAAGAGATCGAAAATTGGCAGCCAAACTGAAAAGACCTGAAGTTGATCTCAATACTTGACCCTCTAGAAGTAAAACGCGACCTGCAATTAAATCGCAATGCAAAACAGATTCTCCAAGATAAGTGAGGCCTATGAGATCGTTCTCTTCAAACAACTGCAACCCAACTACAGCAGGAAAAAATTAATAAGAGAGGTAATTCCATTGGCGTGGTATAAGGCGAAATGGTAGGGTTGGTTATGTTAATGGGTTAAACCTAAACTTTTGATCTGGACTGTGCCACAAAACCATTTAGCTTTGGGGAACAAAAATTGTAGTAACAGTAAGAGACGAGAGATTGGAATGTGTTTAAACTGGGCATCTGTAGCCACATCATCAAGAAATCCCTTATTCCTGATGGGGTTTATGTCAAAAGGAATCTGTCCCGAAAAAAAAATAGCATAAGAGCCATCATTTTGGTTGTTATCTTGAGTTTTGATGTGTCCAAAAGTAAGGACATTATATGTAGCTTCACTTCTTTCATTCTTTGTTTAAGTATTTCTCAAAACATCCGATTTTGTGAGAAACGGCTAAACATCTAACATATAACGAAATAGTGCGAGAGCTTTAACCCAATTCACAAAAAAAAAGTGGTTTTGATAGATGGATGTTTCTTTTAAGTATTAAGTCATTATCACAAGAAGGAAACAGATATGAAATGCAGTCACAGGAAGGTGGCTACTTTTTCAAAACCAGTCATATAAGAACATCTAAATTAAAAGTATATAGTTATAAGAAAAGGTGCTGAGAAAGACAAAGAAAACATCTCCTAATCTTTAAAGAAATCAACGACAGAAGAACAGAAATAAATCGGAAAAAATGTGACAAAAACTATACAGAAGTACCCAGATACAAAGAACTCATAAAAGAAAATATCCTCGTAAAATCGTAGAAGAAATCTCTTGTCGTAGGTAAACATTTCAATTCAAGTACAAAACGAAACGATTTTACCAAGAACCCTGTAAAATCAAAATAGCAGCAGTACAAACAGCAAGAAAAGTAGAAGAATGTTTCAGAGAACTATGGATCACGAAGGGATTGCCACGGACAAGAATGTTTAAAACAACAGGTGTAACACCTGAACAATCACTGGAAGGAATAACACAAGAAATAACCCAGACGCTACAAAAAATACAACTTAAAAGCACTAAGAATTGGTAATTTTCCAAAATTCTCTATATATATATATATAATACACGCACACAGAGTATGTCTAAAAATATTTAATGATCTCTTCAAACAAAGAGCCAGGAATAATATCTGAATGGCACATCGAGTGGAAAAACATTTCAGTTTTGAAGATATAACGATCTCTAAAATTGCAAGCCCATAAGATACTTGCCTACACCATCTAAACAACAGTAATTCTGTAATATATAAATGGTCATCTGACAAAGGAAAATTACTTTCAGGAGTAAAAAAGGATATTCCAAAGGCATTAATATTATCTCCTACGTCTAACCACCTGACCGAAACACAGAAGTTATATTCTAGGTCTCTTCCTCATCTCCAAACTCTGTTCCTATTGGATCATCCAACCACTGCCTAATCATGGTTACCCGTTACACGCCAATATAGCACTCCATTTGAATTAACTAACACATTGGATCTCTGTCAGTTTTATCATCCCAGATCCATCCGCATCAGCTAACTATCTGACCAAAACCATTTCATTAAGCCTGCACTTCCACGTCTCTCATACATGTTAAAATGGTTCACATGCGCTGTATCAATATGGCTGTACCCACTGCCTACAAGAGCTTAAGAAATTATCAATTGGGTCCTTTTTACCCACTGCTGCGATCCACCGTTAAAAATGTCAGGCCTCACAATCAATGATGATCTCCCCAGATGATCACATATTCTGAACAACAAATTGCATTTCAAAGGCCAAAAAATCCCTTTTAAATATACATCTCACCCCTTTTCTTAACTTTTTGCGTGCCCTCTTTGCAAGCATCTTATGGACTTGCAAATTTAAAGATCGTTATATCTTCAAAACTGAAATGGTTTTCCACTCGATATGCCATTCAGATATTATTCCTGGCTGTTTGTTTGAAGAGATCATTGCATTTCAGAACCGAACGATCCCTTTGCGCTGCTAATCCAAAATGAAATAAAGTGACCTATGTGTAGCGCAAATGCACACAGATCACATCCAAAATGTCATCCGACTGATTCTCAAAAACCCCCACACAAACACTTTCCAGCCTCAAGCTATAGACGCATTTTTTTTACACTACCTTTGCAACCTTCTAAGGTATAATCTGCTCCTATGAGGGCAACTACTCCACCCAATTCATATCGGCACACTCGTCAATAATTGTGTTTTAGCGCGCTGCACCAATACGGAACAATACCATTCACCTCATACCAGAAGATGAGATCATAAATCTCTAGAGATGTTCGACATGGATTTGAAAATTTTACTCTGTGTGTGTGTGTGTGTGTGTGTGTGTGTGTGTGTGTGTGTGTGTGTGTGTGTGTGTGTGTGTGTGTGTGTGTGTGTGTGTGTGTGTGTGTAAACTTACAACACAGCCATCGTTGTTTCAGCAAAGCAGATATTCGGTGTGTATCATCAAAGTTGTGTTTCGGAAACTGCGAATTCAGTAAATATTGTCTTTGGTGGAGAGGCGGAAAATGATAAGCGAAAGGGTTTGGGGGAGAAAGGATAACTGAAATGAGCCTGCAAACAGAAATGAGCCTGCGAAAAAGGGCACAGAAATGTTAAGAAACGGGCGAGATGAATATTTAAAATTTTGCAAGAAATATTTGAATATACTGGATCGAGTTCGAGTTGAAGGAGAACAGGGTGAGCGAGAGATAAACAAGGATAGAGAAAATGTTAGGTGGGAGCAAGATTGGAAGAGAATGATAAGATACTGTGATAGTAATAGAAGGAGAAATTGTAAAAAGAAAGGTGAATAGGAGTGATGGACGAAAATGTAAATTGAGAAGGCTGGATAGGGTACAAAGATCAGTATTTTCATACAAACAGAAGCACTCGTGATAAATGATGAAGTTATATTATTAAAAAGTTGATAAATGCTAAAATCTGGAGAGTAGAAAATTAAAACTTCAAAATTTACGCTACGCTGTCATAGGGAAAGGATTACACAAGGAAAGGGAAATGTAATACAAATGAAACTATGAATGAGAAGAAGAAGAAGAAGAAGAAGAAGAAGAAGAAGAAGAAGAAGAAGAAGAAGAAGAAGAAGAAGAAGAAGAAGAAGAAGAAGAAGAAGAAGAAGAAGAAGAAGAAGAAGAAGAAGAAGAAGAAGAAGAAGAAGAAATGTGAATAAGAATATGCTGAAACGAATATGCCTGTAAATTATAAACAATAAACAAAAGTATAAATTAAAAGACATTGTCGAATATTTGTGGCTTGTTTTATAATTCCATATATGCAATAAAGACGATCACTGTACTTGTAGCTTTAGGAAACATCCTGACTTGAGTGTATGTGTATGTGTGCGTGCGCGCGTGTGCGCGTGTGTGTTTGTGTAAATGTGGTGCATCTATTTTTCCTGAATTGTGTCAAGGGAGCGTTGAAAAGTGTTGGTAAAAGAAGGTGGGGCGATAGTTAAAAAGTTTGAGTATCGATGTGAGAGAGTGTGTCATTGAAAATATGGATCACAAGATTCATTATTATTCGAAAAACCTCTTCATATGTCTCAATAACATAAGCGTTAACATACAAAGTGCAGTAGATCCAACCCAGCTTTTGGTGCTGCTTTGGCATCTCATTATGGTCCCTATTAAAGAGTAGGGCTAGATGTTCCTATCTTGAAATAACACGGATGCACATAATGAGAAAAAATTAATTGGCTTTGCTTAGAAAACTTTTGGAGATACAGTATTGAAAAATTTCCCTTCTTCCTATAGAGAGGTCTGGTAATTTTAGTCTTATCTTTTAGTCAGTCTCTTCCAGACACTAAGAATTTTAATATTTTGGTTTGTGTTGTTTTATAGTTTTTATGAGTTTTTTGTTTGGTTTCATTTGCGTTTTCTTATTTTATGTTCTGTTTTATTTCCAGATTACAAGCGTATTAGTTTTCTAGTTATTTTCATTACATTGTTTTTCTTTTTTTCAGGCAAGCATCTTCCACTCATCTACTTTACAAACTCTTTTTTTGTTTCATTCTTCTAGCCTTCCAATATTTTCATATTCTACTTAATTTCTCAGCTTTCTAGCCTCCTAATTTTACTCTATTTATGTATTTATTCCGTTTCTTATGCATTTTAATGTTAGCTATTACTCTGTGGTGTCAGTACCTTCACCATGGCTGGTCACTTACCAATGACTCCAGTTTCTTATGTTGACTTGTTATATAATAGACATATTAGTATCAAGACGATAGCATTTCCTGCCCAGCTGGTGTTTGCAGACCTGTTCATACTTTCAGGGTTCCGGTGAAGCTAACTCCTACTACCTTTTGATTTATTTGTTTGTTTCAGTGGTGGTCATAAAGACGTCAATGGCGGAAACAGCAAACAACTTACTTTGCCTTTTAAAACAACGCAGAACTTGGAAGGTGATTTTTTTTTTTTTTTTTTTTTGGTCTCTATGTTCCGCACGGTTGCCAATGGTAATTAAGCGACATCTCCCAATAGAAAACTTTTCTTTTTAAACAAATGAAGCAAAAGAATAAAGAAAGTAAAACCACTATACTGAAGGAGTTTCAAGTATATTCAATGGGGTTTTGTGTGTGTTGTACTATGTTTGGAGTGGGGTGTCGGCTTCTTTCAGTGGAGAGGGAGCATATGGAAATTTTTTTTTATATATGGATAGTATGGTGTTTTGAGTGGGAGACTGTGGGTTTCTGCATAAAAAACGGTATCGAATTTGGAGTAGAATGAATGGTGGGTAATAAATAGCGCAGTCTTAATAAAATACAAAAACTGACTATAAAGCTAGAGAAAATGTTTGTAAATGGGAGAGAAGGCAAGAAAAAGCTAAAA
Organism: Octopus sinensis; assembly: GCF_006345805.1. Classification (NCBI taxonomy): domain Eukaryota; kingdom Metazoa; phylum Mollusca; class Cephalopoda; order Octopoda; family Octopodidae; genus Octopus; species Octopus sinensis. The sequence continues at coordinate 157,676,904 of NC_042997.1, read as the reverse complement.
GAAAAAGAAGTCGCTTTAAGATGTTATGTATATACGTGAGTAGGATATGTCTGTATGTGAGGTTAAAATGTTTCCATAGTCTGTAAGAATTATTTACAAGTAGAAGAAAAGCCAGATGGTGAAGTAGATACGACAAGTGAAAGTTCAAAATAAAAGAAGCTCATATTATGCACTCATAAAAATTTCATTACATATATATATATATATTTCGTTTTTGGATTTGGTTTGCAAGATTCTTTATATGAGTTCGTGTGTTGAAGCATATTCTGTTGTGTCTGGGGAGAGTCATTTTCTTTTTGTGCCTTATAATGTAACACACTCACCGGTAAAATTTCCAATTGTTTCTTATTTTTATTTTCCCAAAAATTTTCGTTGCGCCTTGCAGCCTTTTCAATAGTCTTGACTCTGTCCGTTATTTACACTGCGTTCCATTTTGTTTGTTTGTGTGCATGTGTGTGGGTCAGTATGTGTGTGTTTATATATATATATATATATATATAATATTATATATATATATATATATATATATATATATATATGCATGCTTACATACACACACACACACACACACACACACACACACACACACCACACACATATATATATATATATATATATAATTAATCAAAATAAAAACATGATGCCAAGGATTCAGCGGTACATATGTTTCGGGCCTTTATTAGACGGATTTATAACAATGCATAATGTGTGTCTATGGCCTTCCTCAGCCATTCATATTTATATTTATATTTATGTTTTAGAAAATATATATATATGTACATGCATGCATAGGCACATACCATTTCAATGAATAGCATGCAGTTCATATATACCTATTCGAGAGAATTCAATTTGGGGAATGAATAA
>NC_042997.1:157656037-157671037 GCF_006345805.1 Octopus sinensis | reverse complement strand
ATGTTTCAGTGTGAATTTCCGTGTGCTTGGAAACTTATACGTGTGCACATATACAAGCATATACACGTACTTATATGAATATCGGTTTTTATTTATGCCGATATATTTAACGTTTCGCTATCCAAATGGTATACATTCCACATTTGATGGTAAAATTATTTCTTGATACACTGATACATCGTTAGAGATATTTCACAAAGTGAGCTATTACAACTATTTTCTCTAAGATTACCATTACTTGAATAAAAGCATGAAGCAGAATAAAAAAACAATTCAATAAATTTATTAAAAAATAATACAAGCTAAAATAAAAAATTCAGTGTCTTAGATAATATCTTGAAAGTATTTCAACTCGATATTTTCTCAGGAATATACAATACATATATCTTTATCCGATTCAGTAACCAAATATAACTTTGCTGAAATACAGGATTTAAAAAAAAATTTTTACTTGTATTATTTTTTTTTTTCATGCTGCTACGAAATTGCATATCAGGGAGAAGCTCTCTCTCTCTCTCTCTCTCTCTCTCTCTCTCTCTCTCTCTCTCTCTCTCTCTCTCTCTCTCTCTCTTTCTCTCTCTCTCTTTCTTTCTCTGATGGGAGGTGCAGTTGAAATATTACCGTTTGGTAGTTCCACAAACACGTACAAATGTGTAATCCATCTATCTATCTATCTATCTATCTATCTATCTATCTATCTATCTATCTATCTATCTATCTATCTATCTATCTATCCATCTATCTATCTATCTATCTATCTATCTATCTATCTATCTATCTATCTATCTATCGTCTGTCTGACGCTCTGTCTTTCTTCTCTAAATAGATAGATAGATAGACAGACAGATAGATAGATAGATAGATAGATAGATAGATAGATAGATAGATAGATAGATAGATAGATAGATGATAGATAGATAGATGATAGATAGATAGATAGATAGATAGATAGATAGAGAAAGAGAGAGTGTGACGTTGCAAGTTGTATACTTTCTACGTGTCTGCTGGTGTGCATGCATATTCTAAAAGTGGAAGACAGATGATCACATATTTTTACCATCGCACACACACACACACACATATATATATATATATATATATACATATATACATACATATGTAATTTTTAGCATCATTCTTTTCATGTAACATGAACGACCAATTCCCTGGGTAGAAATTTTATCATTTCCGCATAATAAATGAAGACAATGGAATTACATGGCATGAGTAAAAGTGACAAAGGGTTGGTCGTATTTACTAAGGGCACTTAACAAGAAGATAGAATTCTGGTAGTATATATTTCATCATCATCGTCTCGACAGTAGATACTATAAATGTAATATCATGGAAAAATTACATATGTTAAATAAGTAACTTAAAGCGATGAACTACGAGAAACCAGGTGCTAGACTAAATGACAAGACGTACAACAGACATATACATATAAATATATGTGTGTGTATGTATATATGTGTGTGTATATGTGTTTTGAAGGCGCGTGGCTTGGTGGTTAGGGTAATCGGCTAACGATCGTAAGCTCCTGAGTTCGATTCCTGGTCGCGCGTTGTATTGTCCCTGAGCAAGACATTTTATTTCACGTTGCTCCAGTCCACTCAGCTGGCAAAAATGAATTGCATCTGTATTTCAAAAGGGCCAGCCTCATCGCACTCTGTGTCACCCTGAATCTCTCTGACAACCACGTTAAAGCTCCGCGTGTCTGTGGAGCGCTCAGCCACATGCACGTTAATTTCAGGAGCAGGCTGTTCCGTTGATTGTAGCAACTGGAACACTCGTCGTCGTAACCGATGGCGTACCAGTGTATATGTGTGTGTATATATTGATGTTACAAGAAACTTTGAGAGAGTGGAATAAATATCTTTCGGAACAGTGAATCTCGAAGCAAAGAAAGCTACAAATAATAGCGTAAAAATATTGGTATCAAAACCCTTTGGATAGAAAACGACGAAGGGCTCGTAGGACTCGAACCCACATTTTCTGTAAATATCATAGAATCGCTTTTGTCTAATGGTAGAAAGTCTGTTATGTTTACAGATGTGATTCGTGTCTCACAGCAGCCTTCGACTTATTTTTATCCAAAGGGTTTTTAACGCAATATATACACGCCATTGTTTATAGCCATAGTTACTTCGAGATTCACTGTTCATGAAAAGAATGTATGTGTGTATATATACACACACACAGATACAAAAATATATACACATATATACGAGGGGGTGCTGAAAGGTTCCTGGCTTTAAGAGTGACACGAAAGGCCTGGTTGGAGGCTCAGCCTTCCGAGTTTTTATACAGGGCTTAGAAAATCTGAAAGACCGCTGCAATAAGTGTGAGAATCTTTCCTACCCAGAGAAACAAGGCTCGAAATTTTGGGGGAGGGAACCAGTCGATTAGATCGGCTTCCGTACGCAACTGGTACTTAATTTATCCACCCCGAAAGGGTGAAGGGCAAAGTCAAACTCGGCGGAATTTGAACACAGAACGTAAAGACAGAGGAAATACCTATTTCTTTACTACCCACAAGGGGCTAAACACAGAGAGGACAGACAAACGGATTAAGTCGATTATATCAATCCCAGTGCGTAACTGGTACTTAATTTATCGACCCCGAAAGGATGAAAGGCAAAGTCGACCTCGGCGGATTTTGAACTCAGAACGTAGCGGCAGATCAAATACCGCAAAGCATTTCGCTCCGAGTGCTAACGTTTCTGCCAGCTCGCCGCCTTCAAAAAAGCGTATGAATCTGAGACAGGAATATGTTAGATAAAATCATGACCTGATCCTCCTGTGTTTTCTGTTATCCAAAGCCAAGAACTTTTCAGCACCACACTCATAGGTTTTATGCATGTCTATATATATTTATTATGTGTATTTATTATGTGTATTTTTATGCGTCTGCATGAATATGTATATATAAATATATACATTTATGTGTGGTGGGGGTGTAAGTGGCGATTGGCTGTATATGAACCAGAGCCATACAATTTTGAATATGAAGCCCTACAATTCAAGTGGAGTACATATAGAACACATGTAGCCTCTTTCCTGACGTCTCTCATAAAAATGAAATATTTCTATAAATATGGGATTTGTTATTTGTATTCATTTATAATAAATATGTTCGGTATGCATCGCAAGTCTTGCATTCATGCAGGAAATGCTACACACACACACACACACACACACACACACACACACACATACGCATACACGCACGCTCATTCACACTTGCTCGCACGCTCACAAACTCATTTACGTACATATTTATACATAGACACACTCATACGAATATATATATATATATATATATATATATATAACAATATACATATACATATAAAAGTTTTGAAATATGTGTGTATTTCTGCATGTATATTCTTTTTTCTTTCCTTTTACTTATTTATTTTATTTTACTGTAGCTTATTTATTTATTCATATTCTGAATTTCTTGATAGGCAACTATGTGAAAAATATGCCTTATTCACGTGACCTTATAATTTTTCTAATTTTTCTTTTAGAACAACCCAGCGTTAATTGTATTTATCATTTCAGTCGAGCTTTATAAATGTACTCTCTGTGATTTGAGACCAATTTTATATGTGCCAAAGCACGAATTTCTTGGTCCATATAACATGGGAAATTTTAAGAGAATAGTACCATAGAGGAATAATGCAGTTCTTGTGTGAAAATTATTGACCGAATATATTTTGATTTGCAAATAGTTACATTAATTGCTGTCGCTGCTACCAATGTGTTCTGCAGCCCTAAACATTTCAGCATGAAGCGATATCAGGTGTGTGCTGTACCAATTCCACCTGATATCTCACTTCGTCTTAGATTTGGAAGCTCAGACTGATATAGTCTCATATGCTCTTTCTCGATCAATGTGAACCACAGTATTCCATATCAGACAGGAATTTTTTCAAATGACAGCAGTACGCTAAAATATCGTCATAGCTATTCAAAATGAATATAATATTGTGCGCAATACAATCGAAAAATTAGGAAACTAGTAGTTAATGAATGCGTCTACCACAGCATTTGTTGTAGGCATAACTGCACAAATACCGAAGAATTTCTGTAATGACTTTGACAAGTTACCTCTAAAGGCACATTCTTGAAAATAGTAATACGAACGCTGTAAACAGTGTTAGGGAAATCTCAACCATATTTGTTAAACTTGAACGTTTTGTGTAGCCGTTAGAGTAATTCAATCCTGAACCTTTAAGATATGCCTAAGTGTTGTTGCAGGGAAAGTAACTCTTGATGTATTTCTCAAATCAAAATCACAGCAGAAACCGTAGCAACAACAATAATAATAATAACAATAACGTCATCATTAATAATAATAATAATAATAATAATAATAATAATAATAATAATAATAATAATAATAATAATAGTAATAATAATATCCTACGCAAAATACTCTCTATGTAATCCCAAGGTTTAAAACAACCTTTTTTTTTAAATTATATATTAGACATTCACTAGCACAACACCGAAAAAAAATATATGGCACACTAGGCATAACAACAACGTGACTTCCAACCTGTTGTCTCTTGAGGTCTCTGGGTGAGACTTGGAGCCAACTTGTACAGACATAAAGCAAAAGTCAAACATAGAATAATAATAATAATAATAATAATAATAATAATAATAATAATAATAATAATAATAATAATAATAATAATAATAACAACAACAACAACAACGTTTTAATTGGTCACAAGAGGCTTAAGCGTAAGGTTGAGCATAGGGAAATATAAAACTGTGAGAGTTTACGCAAGAATATGGTAGCAATAACAATTAGCAATAAATAAAATATGAACAAGGAAAGTGTTCTAATAGAATGCTATCTTATTGAAGAAATAAAGGAACCTCACAAGTCCAAGATTATCCAGACCACCAAAGCAAAAGCCCTAACCCAACTGTCACTTCCCAGCCTAAAGGTACGTAATGAGTGTTGGTTCATCCACTTAGAATTGCGCTCATCATTCTCACCGACATTTCATCAAATTTTCTGAAGAACTGTAAATCACTCCCCATCTCCCTTTCTTAGTAGAACATGAAAAAGCGGATATGGGCTGCTCTAAAAAAACAATGTCTGAATTCAGTCCTTTCAATCGCATCCATAATACAATCTTTATTGGGGTAGAGGATAAATGCATTTTCTTCAAGGGTGATTCCTACAATTATTCCAATTGATATGAGTTTGATAAACATTCAAAGTTGCATAATCTTCAGTTTTAAAGATTGACCACTCGTTTCAATATACCTTACCCCGGTCGGTTGAAAAGAACATTTCACACATTAGCCAGCTGTTCTTTAGGGGAAGAGGAAAGAACCCCTTCCCTCGATCAAAAAATTACTCGTAACACATTTCTCGAAATTTTTTTTTTTTTTCCTGAGGCCGATTTATGTTCAGCCAGTTACCTCGTCCCAGATTTCTAATACAAAATCCATACTTTCTTTTTGCCTTCTTGGTCAAAAAAAGCAAAGCAACTTTTCACACTTTAGGCAATATTTTCTCTACATCTTACTCCGACAATATACGAAAGCTTCTTTAATTTTTCGTTAAAAGAAAACGATATATTATTTTCTTTCTTACCCTTCCTTGGGTGAATTCCTCCGATCGGAAAGCACCATCTTCCCTTTTCTCTCAATTACTTTTAATTATTTGTCCAATATCTAAAGTATTCCTCTGGATGGCTTACATGAATAAACAATGAATTGCCTGTTGTCAATGTCATAAAAGCTTGCACTTAAACTGTTTGTCAACATTTGACTGTCTCGGTTTACGTCTGTTAGTTTCACACTATTAGTTTTTTGGTTGTCTTCTTTTTCAAATGTTTCATGTTTCCAAAATCTGTTGAGAATTCTAATTGTTGTGACCACCGTTGTGACTAACAACTTGTCCCGCTCATCAAATAAGTTGTCAAAGGCAGCCCATGTTTCTTCCAGAATGGTTATATATAAAGGGTAAAGACCTCCTTCAATCGTGAATGACCATGGGATTGCCCGTAGAAAGTTCCCTTCCGAAGCACAAGTCCGGGTAAGGTTGTTTTAGGGAAACCCAGCAAGTGCCCATGCATACCAGCCTCCCATCTCCACACCACTAACGTTATCGAAGGGAAAGGCAAAGGCTGATACAGTTTGGCACCAGTGACGCCGCAACTTATTTCTACAGCTGAGTGAACTGGAGCAACGTGAAATGAAGTTTCTTGCTCAAGAACACAACACACAGCTCGGTCCAGAAATCGAACTCACTACCTCATGATTGTAAGCCCGACGCTCTTACCACTAAGCCATGCGCCTTCATATATGTGCGTCTGTGTGTATGTGTGTGTACACGCACACACACGTATACACACACACAATCATTAATTATTTGGATTGAAATTTAGTCTTTAATCGACTGCAGAAATGTCGCAGAAATTTAGTCGATTTAATCGACTGCAAAACAACAGTAATTGGTAATTTTTTTTTTTATCACGCACTGTGACCTAGCGGTTAGTCCATTTAACACATGATTAAAGTGGTGCGTTGTGTTCTTGATCCTAGCACATCATTTCACGTTGCTCCAGTTCACTCAGCTGTGACGGAATAAATCTGTGACGGGCTGGTGTGCCGCTCTAGGTCACTGTTGTGATCTCAGTCATTTATATGCCACAGAAACCGTATAGGCAATCTATGAGTCCCCGAATTCCAGACAGTACTTGATTGTTTTTTTACTAGTAGTTGAACCCCAAATTCGATACAACGCCAGCAGGATTTGATCTTACGTCGCCGAAAGACAAGGCTAATTATTCTAAATCATTTAGAACATTAGCATTTCTGTAACTCCCCCATCATCTGAAGGTTACAAAAACAATGCTTAAAATATATTAATGAGTAAACAAAAAAAATCTTTTATTTTGTACTTTTAATTATATTACAAGAACGGTATACAAGGCGAAGCTTTGCTTCTGGTTACTTCATATATGAAACAATTAAAACAGTAATTTCATGTGTCAAACTTACACTTTAAGAAAAATAATACTTGTCTGAGTTTGCCACACGCTAACTTCAATTAGCGTTGCAGCGTAGACAATGGAAAAGGTCACACTTGAAATGATCCAAAGGTCACATATATTGAAACGGATTTACAAATTCAATTTTGAAGTTTTCTTGGCATAAATACAAAATGTTTGGATTTGGGTGTTGTGCATGTGAGAATATCTGAAACTATGTATGTATGTAAGTATGTGCGTGCATGTATATATATATATATATATATATATATACATGCATACATACATGTATATGTATTTAATAGCTTATTTATTACTGTGTACACATACACACACACACACACCACATTATGTTATTGTCGATGCGTGTGTCTATGTGTGCATGTACATAAGTGTGAGGCTGTGTATGCGTATGTATGTGTATGTATGTTATACACTTATAGATGAAGTGCTATATAGTCTGGTGGGAACAAAATCTTTCCTCTCACAGACTAAATTTCATAATTAATAATTCTAAATTTACGTAACAAATGTTTAGGTCATTTCCGCAAGTTTAGTTTTTCATGCATCAGACTCTACGTCATTCTCTTTGTAAAATGATACTTCTTATGTTCAAATATCAGCCCATAGCCTTAAATTTCGAACCATGCGGCAATATGATTGATCTGAAGACGTAGTCCATAACCTGAAATAATGGGGTTGAATGGATCCTTATGGAAAGAAATTAATATAACACAGTTTCTATTCTCGATAGTAACTACTTTATTTCATTTCAGATGCTAATATTCATTCGAAGAAATTATACACCATACTGTAGTCTTTAAATCTCTTCTAAGCAATATAGTAGTATTTAACCTGATAATTATAGGTAAAATATGTAGAATTGGTATAATGTCAGTCTATTATTAATGGTTACGAAGGCTACGAGCTGGCAGAGATTGTTAGCTCGTTCTGAGTTCAAATTCTGCCTTGGTTGAGTTAGCCTTTCATCCTTTCTGAGTCGATAAAATAAGCACCAGCTGAACACTGGGGTCGATGTAATCGATATACCCACTTTCCCGAAATTGCTGGCTTTGGGCCAAAATTTGAAACCATTTGAAAGCATTTTTAAGGGTTACGGCTCAACGGCTTACTAAGGATACTGAAATGACCTGCTAACAGTCAGGCGACGATATTTATTTTATCTCTAAAACCATCCTTTCATTTATTATCCAGTCAAAGATGTGACGAACCTTTAGGTGGTCACCCGTCCTGCATGAATAGACTTTTACATGGTCACTCACTCTGCATGAACAAACTGTCAAATAAAACCTCATCGTCTTTTAAAGAATAAAAGGAAAAGCGTATTGGTTAATGCAGCCAAGTATAATGAGAATGCCAAGGATAGAAAACCTTTGATTATAGGTTTCATTGTTCAGAACCTACCTGTTATATTACATTGTTCTTGGGGCAGGATGCTTCCATGAACTTCGCGAGCTCTCTTAGAAATTCCTGGCAAGAAAGCAAGTTAAATTGACTAATAGAAATCGTTTGGTAGCATATATTAGTTTCAAATTTTGGAACAAAGTCAGTAATTTGTGGTTAAGTTGATTACATTAAATCGTAATGCTCAACAGGTACGTATTTCATCCATCCCGAAAAGATAAAAAGCAAAGTCTACCACGACAGAATTCAAACTCATAGCGTAAAAACGGAAGAAACTCCGTTAAGTATTCAGCCCCTATGCTAACGACTCTACCAGCACACGTCCTTTTAGAAGAAGCATATATCAACAAGGTTAATAGTTCAGTTAGTGTCAATATAATTAATGTAATAAGCATTAAAAATACATATTTCGATTACGAAAATACATTAGTTCAATGACTAACATCATTCTAATCGTTTTGGCAAGAAATGAAGCCATCTTTGGGCGTGTTTCTTCTAACGAGTTTAATAGTCCCCTAACAAAAGTATAAACGGTTTTACGTTGCATTCTGAAGGCAGAAACAGAATCTAAACTTTTAGGTGAATTAATGTCCATACTGTGATTTATGTCTTTTCTCATGAACTTTATCCAACTAAATGAAATATAGTGCCTACAGTCGAAAATCGAAATCGGATTATATTATCAGCGTTTTTAAAATAGGCACGTGGTTAGAAATTTAGGAAAGATTTACAGTCGAATAAATTGGCCTTAGTATTTGATTTACTTTCTTTTATTGATATCGTAAGGATCAGTGGCAAAGTTAACCTCGTTTGGATTCGTACTAAGATCGTATACAGCAACGCATTCTGTCCGACGCTCTAATAATTCTGTCGATTGGCCATCAGATGGATGAGTTACATTATTATGACATGTTTTAAAGAGTTCTACTTCAAAAGCTATTCCGTCTACTGTCTTGATGACAAAATATTATGAAAGCGTAATTTTTCATCGATGGCTTCCTATATAGGCCCTGGCATAGATATATAGTTTAGAAGCTTCTTTGCAACAACATGGGTTAGGTTTCAACTCGTGATACCTTGATTAAATATCTTCTGCTGCACTTCCGAGCCGACCAATATCTTGTTAGAGAATTTCATAGGTACAAATATGGAAAACCGTTGCGTACACACATTCATAGTCTGAATAAAGAAGCTGGGGTTTCGAAACGGTTGTCCATAGATATCTTCTTTTTCTTTGATTTTCAAAGAGATATTTATGTCTTCAGGGCAGCTAACCTCTATGATGGTGCATGCCTTTGCTCCTCTGTTCCAAACGACAATATGCTGCCTGTTATGCTTACATTTGACAGAGGTTTTGATGGGAATATTCCACAAGTATTCCCTGAATTGGTGTTTATGAATGTATTCCATAACAGAGCGTTTTTCTAAGTTTATTTCAGGACAGTCTTTTTGCGGGTGGTATTGTAAATTGTATTAGCAACAACATCGTGCTGCATAGGGAGGTAGTACCGTGACGACATTTTAGGACAGCTGCTAATAACATGCGTGATGTCTTCCACAGAAACATGACATAGCCTACACATGCAGTTGCACCTTGGGATTACAAGAGCGTCACTGTCTCTCTAGTTCAAGCTTCCGGGCAACATACCCATACATGGTATTTTGTATGTATGCTGAGTGTTTTCCATCCAGGTCTTCTCTGAAGTAAAAGAGCCCAGCTGTTTTGGGGCTATATAGATCATCAGGAAGAAAGTGTTTCTCGGGGAGCTTACCGCCAACTCGTACAATATTGCTCACTTTATTTTGCAGCACTGTATTAATATATTTATTTTTGCTGCTGTTGTTTAGCTGGTGCTGCACTGATCTCAGACCTGTCAACGTCACTGTTTCTGTCGAAGTTCCCAGTTGTTGTCAGGATTTTGCGGGTTTTGATATCTATGGAGCGGATTTCCTCTACAGACCATTCAAATATCCCATATGTTGGGATCAGCACTTGTAGAGTTCCGACTGCTATATTTTCCTAAGTCTGGTATAATATTTTCGGGTCACACTATCTTTATTCACAGTGCCTTCATATGGTACATTTTCGTCTATGCCTAGGTACTTGTAACATTCTTTGTGTAGAATGGAGGAGATGTATGTCTGTATGTATGTATGTATGTATGTATGTATGTGTATGCACATGTATGTATGTATTTATGTTATTGTCTTTGTGTTTTTATAAGTCCACAGCACGGTTTGAAACTGATACAGGTTAGTTTTATGTCTCCGTAACTTAGCGGTTTCGGCAAAGCGACAAAGAGAATATGTACTAGACTTTAAAAAAAGCACTACGATTGGGGGTCGATCTGTTCGACTCAACCCTTCAAGGTAGTGCCCCAGTATGGCCGCAGTCTAATAAATGAAACAATCAACACGATATACAAAACATAAAATTAGCGTTATTATTGCAATGAAATTTACTTGCCCATTCAGTAAACTGCACTCCAGCATGGCCTTAAGTATTATAATTAAAACAAGCTTAAGAAAGATCTGGCCCAAAATGACGATATGAGCCATCAAGGAACATACAATCTAATAGCAGAAACAGAAAAACAGCAGCTGAGTGTCTCGCGTATTAAATCTTAAGAAAAGTTGTGTTGCACAATGAAGATAGGATGGACCTTTCAGGAACATCTTTGATCATAGACTGCTCAATCAGAACAGACCTGAAGCTAACTATCAACAGTAAAAACTCATTCAAAGATAAGGTTTTCGGTTTCACGACACAGCTGTGTGTATGCGCGCGCGTGTGTGCGTGTGTGTGTGAGTGCGTGCACGTGTGTGTGTGTGTACGTGTGTGTTTGCGTGTTTGTATATGTGTGTGCGTGTATATTCGAAATCTCCAAATTCTTATGATACAACATACATTTCTTTTTGTAGGAACAAAGCTTTTAAAATAGAGGGAGAAATCCGCAGGACTCCTTTTAGACAAAGGTAGGGTGCTTGTCGTGTTTATAGAAGATGTGGATTCGTGTCTGCTGGGCGCGAAATTTTTTTCGCACGTGAGTTCCGGACCCCAATAATGAATTCACTTGCATACAACCAACCAGAGCTCAACTATCAAACTAATTTATGAGCGCATAATAAGTGATGGGCGATAAGATAAGGTCACTTGGGTAAGGAATGACCATGCTTCTTTTCTCTTTTAAGAATACTTCTGGATCTTGTTCTTGTTTCAACCATGGCTACCTCTGCGTAGTTATTTGTGTTGTTGTTTACTTTGTAAAACGGTTAGGGGAGAGGGTTGCCAGCATATCACCCTCTACCCACATTTTCCCCATCCATATCTTTACCATATGGGGCTCTAACAAAATCCGATAATATGTATAGATGCAAATCTCTCTAATTATTTGTCTCCTTCTAAAATCAGTCATAACTTGGCGATTGGTCGACTTACAACACAGTTCTTCGTCTTGAGTTTACTTGGTAGAATGTGTTTGTTAGCTTGACAGCAAGGTCCGGAACTCGAGTGGGAAAAAAATATCATCCCCCGGCAGCCTACGACTTTTTTCATTTAGGGGTAATACACGCTAATATTTATAGCATTGTCTATTCGAGTTCTACCTTAATATCGTCATATATATATATGTGTGTGTGTGTGTGTGTGTGTGTGTGAGGTGCAATGGCCTAGTGGTTAGGGCAGCGGACTCGCGGTCGGAGGATCGCGGTTTCGATTCCCAGACCTGGCGTTGTGTATGTTTATTGAGCGAAAACACCTAAAAGCTCCACGATCCTCCGGCAGGGGGTGGTGGCAGCCCCTATTGTACTCTTTCCCCACAACTTTCTCTCACTCTCTCTTCCTATTTCGTCCAACTGGGGGGAACACATACGCCACAGAAACCGGGAGACCGGGCCCATGAGCCTGGCTAGGCTTGAAAAGGGCGACGTTTATCGTTATATATATATATATATTGTGTGTGTATATATATATATATTATATATATATATATATATTATATATATATATATATATATATATATATAATAAACGGCTTCCAAATAAGGAAGCGTAGTGCTAGAAACACAAAAAGGGATACGGGTATGATTTGCGTCTGCGCAGAGGTTTGAAAAGTTAGGATATACAAACCGTTAGATCTACATGTGCTTCTAACAGTCTGAGCGTCTAGGATTACGAAGGCTTCCCACTGAAGAACCTGGCCTAGCAAATATATTCTGTATGTTTCCTAAAAATAGGTAGAAACCGTTCGGTCTGGGATATAGCTGAGATGGTAAATGTTTTTAATTTTCATTCCCTTCATGAATTCATCCCTTTTTGTGTTTCTAGCACTACGCTTCCTTATTTGGAAGCCTTTTATTATATTTCTATACGAAAAATATATAGTCTAATGACTAACTCGTCTTTTGTGCTAGGCCACTGGTAATAATAATTTATTTTATTACCCTATTTGATTATGTTTATATATATATATATATATATATATATATATAAGGATTTTGGTTACTGGAAACCTAAACTAATACGTATGCAGCCTGAGTACTCCAATTGATAAGCTACTAGGATACACGTTCACAACGGGGGCTGGAGTTGTGGTAGCCACTGTCCAATAGGGAGAGGGCCGGCCATCCGTAGCCAACTTCTGAGTCAGTGGGTATAATTTAAAGAAGAGGAAAACAATATCAAGGCCAGATAAGCTTATCAATTCATTTAGGTTAGTTAATAGTGAAGCGAAGCAAGCAAAAATAAAATAATATAATAGTATCTTATATATATTTACAAGGAGAGTGGGGTGAACTAAACGTCTTATTACATAATTTACAATTGTTTCACCGGGTTTTGAATACAAGAGTATTGATGTATTATTATAAGATATATGCAACTATAACTCTACGGATATTACATATATTACGGATATTATGGATCTGTAACAGATCGACCACGGATTTATAGTAATATCCGATATAACCTGTACACTTTGTTGTTTTTTTACCGCATGTATGTATGTATGTATGTATGTATGTATGTATGTATGTATGTATGTATGTATGTATGTCCGAAGATGAGTGTTGAGTTGCTCGATCAAGTGAACTACTTGTTTCTTGAAAGAATATGTAACTGGATGTGTATTCTTCTTAACGCAATTTTCAGGCGACATCAACTTCCCAAAACAAAAGTCTCACCATTCATTTATAGCTACAGTCCAATGTGCGAGCTTGTGCAGTTTCTGTTTACCACATTTTCTCTCAGAAGACATGCGTAGGTCGACCAGAGACTGCGTTATAAGACATATATATCCGAGATACCACGCAGAGGGATAGAACCCGGTACTTTGCGGTTGCGAAGTGAACTTCAATTAAGAAGTTCACATACTGTGACCATGTACAGGCATATACATGAGTAAGCACGTCTGTACGTACGTAGCTACGCACAAACACACACACACACACACGAACAAATATATTTATACATTCGTATATACGTGCATACATATACACGTATATGTAGTTTGTATAAATGTATATATGCCTTTCTATTATATGTATATACATATACATATATATATATGTAGTTATATATCTACATACACACATACACACACACACACACACATATATATATATATGTATGTATGTATGTATGTATATATATATATATATATATATACATACTTACATACTTATGTATACATAGATGTATGCATACATGCACATATACCCAAATTATGTACATAGATACTTATAGGACATACATCACTCAAGTAGGATATGACTCGCTTCCTGGGGAGATCTATAAATAAAAATACTCCTTTAAACTCTTGCACTTATTATCTTAAAATTCTTTGGTCAGTAATGCCTGTCTGGAAACATCAACATCAACATGAACTACTACATAGACAAACATAATGCCAATATTACACTATATTATCACTACGACCGAGTCCTACACTCTTCTCGTTTCTCTTCTAGCTTTCTTTCTTCTTTCTTCCTTTCTTCTTTCTTTTTTTTTTCCCCTTCTTCACATCCAAAAGCAAGTCTGCCTGTCTGGTTACGTCTAAAATATATGCCGCTCTAAGGGCGTCAAAATCTTATCATTTCAGCCTACTTTTTCTGTTATTGTGATGACAAGCCAAAGCTGTGAAGTCAGCATTTTGGCGCCGGAATCATTTCAAACAAACACCGCCCCCTTGCGGCATATTTCACCTGTGGAAGCAAGACAAGTATATAATCTTGTAAACTGGGTTGAAAGGGTAGGAGTTTTCCATTCGGCTTTTTGAAGATAGTTTTCGTGAGCTATATCTGCATTGGATGTTGCTGCTGATGTAGTTGCTTCCCTTGTGGCTGTTATTAGCAAGGTAGCTTTTCTCTACCGTCGCACACGTTGTTGTTGTTGTTGTTGCTGCTGCTGCTGTTGTTGTTGTTGTTGTTGCTGCTGCTGCTGCTGTTGTTGTTGTTGTTGCTGCTGCTGCTGTTGTTGTTGTTGCTGCTGCTGCTGCTGCTGCTGTTGTTGTTGCTGCTGTTGTTGTTGTTGTTGTTGCTGTTGTTGTTG
>NC_042997.1:157633537-157651037 GCF_006345805.1 Octopus sinensis | reverse complement strand
CTTATGACATTATTTACTCTTTTAAAAATAGTGGGAGAATGATAGTTCCTATCTCATCAACAATGTTTCACAGCAACCATAGTCAAGGTACTTAACTCTCGCTCACTTTGCTCTGAACAAGCATTCTAATCCCTCCAGCTAATTGCAATTAGAAGCAAGGGCTTTAGTAAGAAGAGTTATAATTGCGGCTACGGCATTTTCAGTCTCTGGGATTGATTTGCGGTTGTGAGGCATCAGGTTTGAGTATACATTCTTCCTCCGTAGCAAACTTTTCTCAGATTAAGGCACACAAAAGCCAGACTGTGTTATTTTAACGTGGTAATGGTTTACGTCTCCCACCCGGTAACATGCATTACTCATCATACAACCATTGAACAGCTTCCGTTTCCATGTTCACTCACATGTCTCTTTCGACTCGAAGTTATGATAGATCAAATCTGAAACCACGCATCAATGAAACGAAGACCGTAATCACTCCGCCGAGTAATATTAGTAATTTATTATTCCGTTAGCACGAGATTGGAAGATTTCAATGAAAAATTATATAAACATAATTACACTATAAATATTATGTAGGTAGAGGCACATGATCTAGTGGTTAGAGCAGTGGAATCGCGGTCGAGGGATCGTGGGTTCGAATCTCAGACCGTGCGATGTGTGTGTTTATGAGCGAAATACCCAAGGCGAACTTCTGCTGACTGTTTCACCACAACTTTCTTTCACTCTTTCCTCCTGCATCTAGCAGCTCACCTGCTACGGACCGGCGTCCCGTCCAGGTGGGGAACCTATACGCCAATGAATCGGGAAACCGGCCGGGCATGACTCTAGAAAAAACAAACAACAACAAATATTATGTAGATGCTTCAACTACATGTTTACCTAAAGTTATCTTCACTTCAATGTCTGACATGATGGATATATGGTCGAGACACCAGTATGCCACAGTATGTGTTTCCCGCATTCTACAGTTTCACATTTCTAAGTTTAAATCTTGCAGGACGAACATTGCGCTTCATGCAACCGGCGCCAAAGAAATAAATATTTCTGAAATATTGACGCCTAGTCGAATCGCTCTATTCCCTTCCTTTACCAAAAAAAGGGATTTTAATGCTTTACTAATTTTATTTTTAAAAAACTATGGGTACATATATGTGCGCGTATGTGTGCATTATATATTTGTTAAGGGAAGTGTACAATGCATAACTAAAGTATCATTAAAATATATCTCACCATTATGAGATACCCTTATTTATCTACCTATACATGCATGTGAATGTGTGTGTATATGTATATATAAATGTGTGTGTGTGAGTGTGTGTTGTTTGTGTATATTATATACATGTATACTTGCGTGCATGATGTCTGTAGAAATAGAATTCTGTATTTCATTAAAACGTCATTCACACAGCTAAAATGACTTATCGAAATGAACATTAAAAAAATCTATCTTAAGATCAGTTAATGACCGGTCGGCGTGCTTCGCTAGAATTATTCTGTGGAGAAACTTGATAAATCATATTAATAATTTCACTGTTGATAAATAAATAAGGTTATTTAAATGAATTATAAAATTAGAAATTCCTAAAGAAGAAATAAGTTCAGCTTTGTTCGATGAGGCACATGATGAAAGACGTTCCATCTTTGACCATTCCACCATTTTCCTTATACTTCTTTTATCTTTTACTTGTTTCGGTCATTAGGTTGCAGCCATGCTGGAGCACTGCCTTCAAGAATTTTTAGCCGAATGAATCGACCCCAGTACTTTTATTTTTCAAGCCTGATACTTGTTATATCGGTCCTTTATGCCGAACCGCTAGGTAACGAGGACGTACACCAATACCGATTGTCAAGCTGTTTTGAGAACAAACACAGACAGAAACACATACACACTTACACACACACACACACTCACACACACACACACACACACACACACACATACACACACACACACACACACACACACACACACACGCATGCATACATATTTTTTTTACTACGGTCTTCTTTCAGTTTTCGTCTACTAAATCCACTCATAAGGATTTGATCAGCCCGAAGCTATAATAAAAGACACTTCCTGAAGTCACGCAGCGTGACTGAACCGGAACCATGTGGTTGGGAAACAAGTTTCTTAATACAGAGCCACTCCTGCGTCTGAATATTACATATTTTTATAAAACTTCTCTCGTGCCCTTGGACTCGTAGAGCCGGATACATGGTTTCGATGGCGAATGTAACCGAGAACACAACCCCCTCCCTGAAAACACGCCGGTCCGTCGCAGGGTGCAATGCCAGCTATTTCGAGTGGAAGAGACAAGTCTGTTACATCGTCTCCAGTACTTGACTGGTACTATATTTTAGCGACCTCGAAGAGATATTGACCTCGACAAAGTTCACCTGAACAGGATTTGAACTGAGATCGTAAATTTCCGAACGAAGCTCTGCTAAGGTTTTATCCAACGTATTAAGGATACCGCCAGCGCACTGATCTACATCTTGAACTACATTAACTCCATATGGATAGTATATGAAATAAAAATTTGGCTGTTAGATCTAGTGGTATTTCGTCTGTCTTTACGTTCTGAGTTCAAATTCCACCGAGGTTGACTTTGTCTTTCGTCCTTTCGGGATCGATAAATTAAGTACCAGTTGCGTACTGGGATCGATCTAATCGAATGGCCCTCTCCCCCCAAATTTCGGGCCTTGTGCTTAGAGGAGTAAAGAATATCTTACAACCCATTTAAGGCGGCGATCTGGCAGAATCGTTAGCACGCTGGGCGAAATGCTTAGCGGTATTTCGTCTGCCGTTACGTTCTGAGTTCAAATTCCACCGAGGTCGACTGTGTCTTTTATCCTTTCGGGGTCGATAAATTAAGCACTAGTTACGCACTGGGGTCGATGTAATCGACTTAATCCGTTTGTATGTCCTTGTTTGTCCCCTCTATGTTTGGCCCCTTGTGGGTAGTAAAGAAATAGATATTTCCTCTGTCTTTACATTCTGAGTTCAAATTCCGCCGAGGTCGACTTTGCCTTTCATCTTTTTGGGGTCGATAAAATAAGTACCAGTTGCGTACTGGGGTCAATCTAACCGACTGGCACCCTCCCCAAAAATTTTGGCATTGTGCCTAGAGTAGAAAAGATTATCATAAACGACCTTGTCAAAGATCATTAAGATGGATTTAAGGCAAAACAGTATGAAATCTATCTTTCCGTTCATGTTGTTTCTCTTTAAGATTATTTAGACGGACGTGTATACATGGAACTGCAATCGAAACGTGGGACTAGAACAATAAGGAGGGAGTCAAAAACAATAGAGCTTAATGTTTTTGCAAAATGATACTTCTGCTGTGGAACCATGTCAGTTAACGTCCTTCGTGAGCCAACGAGGAAGCTTCTGCGTGGTTGCTTGACTGGCTAGAAATAGACACAGTAACTATAATTATAATATACTGTTTTAAAGAGAACACAATGGGGAATCAAGCCTGAAAGTAAAACGGGATAGTCATGCCTGATTATAGACCTGTTCAATCAGAATGGCAACAACATACGACTGAACATGCTAGAAACAGCAGCCAAATTTCTTTCACAATCACTCTTTGGAAGGAAATTTAAAATAATCTTCTATTAATAATATAATGTTGCTTTTACACCGCTCTGTTTCAATGCAATACAGTAGTACAGAATAAATTAACACTTTAAACAACATACAGATCTTAACACCTTGTCTTCAATACACCAACGAACAGAGAAAGAGGCCTAACGGGTTAGTTTCAAACTTATGTTAGGATTTCATATGCGAC
Source organism: Octopus sinensis (assembly GCF_006345805.1). Lineage (NCBI taxonomy): Eukaryota > Metazoa > Mollusca > Cephalopoda > Octopoda > Octopodidae > Octopus > Octopus sinensis. The sequence continues at coordinate 157,647,237 of NC_042997.1, read as the reverse complement.
TTTGTAACCTCTTTAATTGTCTACTGTGACATGTTGTAAAACCGCCGATAGAAATTTTCTAGTGACCTAAACAGGCCTATTTTCATATTATAATGCATACTTGACAGGTAGTTTATTTTACTGGGTTATCCTGTAAATAATGCGGCCTTTTATATTGCTTTATTTTACAAGATTCAGATAAACAAATTTCTTTTTTAATCTAAAATATACTCTCCTTCATTTTCTACAATGCTCTTCTATCTATATGGTGGTCTTGCAAGGCCCTGTTTCAAAATGCACTTGTCCCAAACGAAAAATACTCCTCCAGTACTGTTCTGACCGCGTCTACAGAATTCATATTTTTCCGTCCAAATGATTTTGAAGACTGCGGAATAAATGATAATCATATGGGGCAATGTCCGGCGAATATGGTGGGTGGGGCATTGTTTCCCATTCAAACTGCTTCAGCCTTTGGAATGTCATCCTCGCTGTATATGGCCCAACATTATCCTGATGGAAGAAAGCCTTTCGTTTTGAAACCAAAGATGGTCCTTTTTCTTCTAGCACTAACTTAAGCCGCTCAAGCTGCTCGCAGTAGATCGCCTTTGTTATCGTTTCGTTTGGTTCTAAAGCTTCAAAGTGAACTAAATCTTTCATATCCCACCAAACGGATAATAATACCTTATGTGTGTGAATACCTTCTTTAGCCTGGGGTGCCGGTGTTTCTCCTTTCCCTACACACTGTCTTCATTGCTTGACATTTTAAAGTTCATTCGTGAGACGTGACAGCAAAGAAGAACACACATTCACTCCCTTCAAGCAATTAGACTCGGAAAGTTTGACCCAATTTGCTGACTTTTCTGATGGCACGCAGGTGTCGATGAATAATTGAATGATCGAATTCAAGCTTCTCTGCTAGTTCGTCAACAATTACGATGGATTTCTTTCCACCAGGGTTTGCATGACGTTCTCGTCGAGCTCAACAAAGTCGACCTCGTCGGAATTTGAACCCAGAACGTAACGACAGAAGAAATACGGCTACGCAATTCGCCCGGCGTGCTAACGTTTCTGCCAACTCGCCGCCTTAAAGTCTTAAAGTAAACTCCAGTTGACCCAAGACGTACTAATGAAACTTGTTAGACGGGAACAGTATGGAAGCCCCTACGATGAATCATACCTGAAATTTAAAGGTCTATCGCTGTCCTAGTGCGCCAAGCAGATTCTTCTTGAGAATTTCGTTAAGAGTTCACGAGTCTATGGAATTTTTCTGGTGCTTACACGCTAATTTACAGACAGATATTTCAGTTGACGAAACAAATGAATAACTCACCGTCGAAACCGACGGAAATCCGTACAAGTGCTCTGCTCATACATGTGTGAACATTATACATACATTCATGCATAAGCACAAGCATAAAAGCATGTATCAATCCGTGATTAAGTGTGTGGCTGTGTGTATGCATCAGCGAGTGTGTGTGTGTGTATGTGCGCGAGTGTGTAATCCGGAGAGAGTTTTGTTTCTTCAATTGCTTGCTTTAAGAAATCTGCAACTTTACTTGTCCTGTGGAGAAATATACGTACGAGACGTCGCAATATCCGGTTTCTAGTTTCTCTAAGGAAACGTGATATCGTCGTTATGTAAGGTAAAGAGAAAATTTAGCCTGCTAAGTTTTACATCAAATTCTTTGAGAAACTTTTGAAGGTTTGAATTATTTCCCGACTCTGTGAATGTTATTTCACTTTTAAACTCAACTTTTGACTCTGGTGCTCTTGTTGTTGTTATTATTATTTATTTATTTCAATTTCATATAGTCATATTTATTTGTAAATATTTTTATATGTCTGTTTCTAGTTTTTTTTGTTTGTTTGTTTTATTTGTCACATATTCTATGTTCATATGCGTTACCACTTGTGCATATGACGCAATTTTTTTCTTCTGTACATGTGTGTGAGTTTATCTTTCACTCATATTTTGTCGACTATATATGTTACGATGTGTTGATATCAGAATGGATACAAAAGAAGTCCGAATTATGTAACGTTCTATTAAACAAATATCGTCACAAAAGTCATTATTATTATTATTATTATTATTATTATTATTATTATTATTATTATTATTGTTATTATTATTATATTATTATATTATTATTACTCTTATTATTATTCGATCAATCAAAATTCATAGCCTAGGGAGACATTAGATGCACAGCAAGAGACACAGCCTTCCCCTTGTATCTTAACCGGCCATCAAACAACGAACCCCAGCCGATCTAATATGGTGTTTTCAGTTTTGCTGTATCATCATGCTGCGTTTCCATGGGCAAATAATCTGGTGGCGCCTGTCTTCTCTCCATGTAAAGTTAGTTTTTCTTTACAAGTTCCTTCCGCCCTTTGGCAGGTTATAGTTTCAATACTGCTGGGTCCTCTCCACCCTTCTGGATGAAGTTTACTGGATGAATTTGGCTGGTTTAGTCACCGGGCCCCTGACATTAACGGAGGTTACATGAATGCCAGTTGTAGGCAGAATCCAGCTTAACTACAATATTTACTGTTTCTAATACAGGCAGCAGGACAGAACGTTTTATGGGGTCGGGTTACTTGTTTACACCACCCCCAGCACATGACTAATACGTTTTTCTCAATTTGGAAGCATGAAAGACAAAATTAACCTTGGCGCGATTTGACCTCAGAATATAGGAGGCCATACTAAATATTGCAAGACATTTTCCCAAAAGGTCCAACGATTCTGCCAGTCACCACCTGATTCCCATTATTACAAAAAATTCTGAATATATGATTATGACAAACCCAAGTTATACAATGATCTATAAACGGCCACATATGACCGTTTCACATGTTTCACATTCCTATTCTACATGTTACCTACACAGCTAAGCGGTTAAGGTATTCGGTTCACGATCGTAAGGTTGTCAGTTCGAAAATTGGCAGTTTGCTGAGTCCTTGAGCAAGACACTTTATTTCACATTGCTCCTGTACACTCAGCTGGTAAAAAGGAGTAGCACCTGTAATTCAAAGGGCTAGCTTTGTCACATTCTGTGCCACGCTGAATCTCCCCGAGAACTACATTAAGAACTACATTGCCTGCGGAGTACTCAGCCACTTGTACGTTAATTTCACGAACAGGCTGTTTTGTTGATCGGATCAACTGGAACCCACGTCGTCGTAACCGACGGAGTGCCATCTTTTAGATACAAAATATGAAATAACTGCCATTCCATTACTGAGCTCGATTAAATCGACTACACTTTCCTAAAACCTCCAAATTGTTATTACTATAGGCGTAGGAGTGACTGTGCGGTAGGTAGCTTGCTTACCAACCACATGGTTCTGGGTTCAGTTCCACTACGTTGCACCTTAGGCAAGTGTCTTCTACTATAGCCTCGGGCCGATCAAAGCCTTGTGAGTGGATTTGGTAGACGGAAACTGAAAGAAGCCCGTCGTATATATGTATATGTATATAAGTATGAGTGTGTAAATGTTTGTGTGTCTGTGTTTGTCCCCCAACATCGTTTGACCGATACAATAAGTACTAGGCTTACAAAGAATAAGTCCTGGGGTCGATTTGCTTGAATAAAGGCGGTGCTCCAGCATGGCCACAGTCAAATGACTGAAACAAGTAAAGACTAAAAGACTATAATTATTATTAGGGCAATAGATTAAGGAGGGAGTTGGTAGAAATATTAAAGGCACGGACAAAATGCTCTGTGACATTTCTTCCGGCTCTTCACGTTCTGGATTCATTGAGGTCGAATTTGCCCTTCATCCATGTTCGACGTGTCAGTTTAACACTGGAGTCGATGTGTTCGTTTTACTTCCTCAAGGTTTCCGGCCTTGCGCCAAATTTTGAGACTATAATTAAGGCAGTAAAGTCCGTTAAAACGTCAGGCAAAGCGCTGTGCGGTTTTATTTTTCCTCTCTCTAAGTTCGGGATTCAAATCTTACCGAGGTCAGCTTTCTCGTTCATCTTTCCAGGGCTGATCAAATATAGCAGTGAGGTAAATTTAATAGGTTAAGATATATCATTGAATCTCAGTTCTTGCGCCTATGTTAGAAGCAATTAGTTTGTTTTCAGTATCTATATAGTAGTTAGCCAACAGATGCTTGAAAACTAGTTATATATTTATATTAGCTGAAATATGAAAGAGCCTTTACTCCGAATCTCTACTTGCAGCCAACCTAAAATTGGGAACTGAACCCAAGTATAGGATTTCTTTTTTTTTTTTTCGTCTTACCTGTGCAAGCTTTTGAGTTACTCCATAAAACACACTCACTCACACACACACACACACACACACACACACACACACACACACACATACATACATACATACATACATATATATATATATATATATATATATATATATATATATATATATATATATATATATATCAGTGGCGTGCGGTGACTTCGGCGTTGGGCATGCAATTAATTTCATTGCCCCCCCCCCTCCCACCGGCAATTTTTCAGTAAAACATTTTCGTATTCCTACGATTTACATATAAGAGATTCTGAATATGCAGAATAAATAGGGAATAAAAAATGGCTGTGCAGAGATGATCCTGAAATAAGTGTATTGTTTGTATTATTCTTTGCTCTTCGAAACGTCAGTACTTTCCCATCCTCATTCTCCCTTAGAAAAGTCTAAAAATCATAAGTGAAATGTAATAAAGATGAAATTGGATTCTGTCAATATTTTTGCATATTCAGAATCTCTGTTAAAGGTAGGAATCCGAAAAAAAATTTTCACATAAATTCGTTTTTCAAAGGGGTGCGATTCTGCATTAGCCCCTATACCTATCGGTTGAGCTGAATGAAATGATTTAATTAAAAGAACACATTTAGTTACATTATATGGCCATGGTTTTAGATCGTTACGCTCTCGAAGACAAGCCAGGTTCTTTATCGTGCTACTTGTCAATTCCGGGAAAATTATTGACTGTTCTGAGACTTACTGAACTCCGTACATTAAAGGACTACGTCTCACGCACAAACATTGAAAATACACGCATATACATGAATACGCACACATGAAAGACAGCGAAAATTCAACATTGTAAAAGCCTCCCAAAACTGTTGTGGCAGAAGTCAACATCTCTGAGATTGAAACAAGACACTATTATGAAAGTGAAACAAAACACTTATTTACGGCCGTAAATAGACTACACCCAGCAGCACAGAAAGGGAAATCTATGTAGGTAGGTTCACGAAGAAATCAAAACATTTCTCCTGCGAAACAATACTGATGTAAGAAGGTCGAACTTTACGTTATAACAAACACTAAGCAAAACCTGTAATATATGCTCTTTAATATATATTTTTTTAATGTTTTTTAAATGTTACTTAACTCATTTATAAATTAATTCAATTCTTCGATCTTTCTGGGCAAATATATCTATCACATTTTCATAGAAATCTTCTCTTTTCATCAATTCTTGTAATAAATCTTTTCAATTGACATTAGTGCTAACCAGACAGTCTTCTTTCTCCTGTCGCATTTCTTTGGTATGTTTAATTCTACTTAATGCAGAAAAGGATCGCTCTACAGAAGCAGTGGTAGACGGAATTGTCAAAATCAACTTGCACAGATTGAAGAGTTCTGGCATAGCTTCAACAAGATCAGTGCTGTTAATGTAACTCATTAAATGACTTACACTTGGTTTTTTAAAATCTTTCATTGAATGCATCACATTGAGCTCACTTTGTAATCGTATTACATCAAAAATCTGCCATAAGTTGTTCTTAAAGAATCTAAAGAGTCCACAGGAAATTGTTTGCATACTCATCAACTTTGTTGAAATTCAAAAGTTCCATGAATTTAAACTCTTCTAAGGATGAATATCGTGCTTTTATTTGGTCAACTATTGTACTTATAATTTTGTTATAAAGCGTTCTATATGTCGTTGGGGATCAATAGATATATTCTTGGATCTCTGAATTCCGATTCCTGCATCGACTCCATATTTTTCCCCTAACCTATCATAAAAGACTGAAAAATTATCAAGTTTGTTTTCGAGTACAGTTCTAGTTTTATCTATTTGCTGTTTACAATACACTATGTCATGACTTTTACTCTGGAGTATGTTAAATAAGACGTCAGTAAAAGAAAAAATGTCACTGAATACCTCTAACAAAAATAAGAAATCAGGAGCTTTAAAATGTGTAAGAATCCAATTGCTGAATTTATGGTGGTCTCATCCCATGCTTCAGGATTTTAATGATGTGTTCAAAAAGGCTGATTATGAAATTATAATTTCCTTTGTGGTAATAATAGACGTGAGGAGTAATTCCATCTAGTTGCTGTTGCTTTCGGAAATCTTTTTTTAACAATATTATCTAATGCATTAGTCCTTTTCGGTGATTTCGTAAAAAATGTACCGAGTCCATTTATTGTAGAAAAAAATATCTTGCATTCTTTCATAGCAGAGCATGATTGTGAAAGAACTAAATTTAGGATATGGGCACAACAATGAATAAAGATCGCACATTCATATTTCTTTCTTACTTTTGCCTGTAACCCATTTAGTTGTCCTGCCATTGTAGCGGCACCATCATATGTCTGTGCAATCAATTTGTTTCCACATTCCCACGTCTCAATGCATTTAAAAACATGTTCAGATAAAGCATTTGCAGATCGATCTGCACTAACATCACTAAACCGATAAATCGTTCTTTCGTCACACAGTCTTCTGTAACATAACGTAAAACTGTTGACAGTTGTGAAGATGCTGAGACATCAGATGTCTCATCAACAAGAATAGAAACAAACTTAGCTTGGTCAATTTCCTTCTGCATCTCATTGAACATAACTTTATGAATTGCTTCGATCAAGTCATTTTGAATTCTGTTCGACAGACCAGTGAAGATAGAAGCTGTATCTAAATGACTTTCCATTTGTTTGTCATACTTACTGATCAAATAAACGAGTTCTTTATAATTTCCCCGATTATTAGAGCCTTCAGATTCAAAATGACCCCGAAACGATAATTCCTGGAGGCCTAAAAAAATAACAACATCGATCAATCGTTGCAGAATGGATCTGTTTCGTCGAACTTTCTCATTATGCTGTTGTATGCTTTGATTTTTACGTGCATCTAATTGTAAGTCTATGCGAACATTCCCGAATATTTTAAGGTCTATCAAACATTTTATATGCCTTTGAGAACGCTCGTGCTTTAGCATAGCCATATGTAAATTTAAATCATTAAATCATCATAGCCTTTATCATTCCAAACATTTTTTCTAAGCCAAAAAGTAAACACGGCCAACAGAATAATTTATTAAGAGCAACACTTCCAGTTAACCATTTCTTCTTTTCATACGAATTAACCTGAATTGTCTCGTGAATTTCTTGTTGTAGCTTCGCAAATTAGGTAAATTCGGTGTTGGGTCTCCCGCGATTTATAATTTTTTTTTCCCATCGAAGTCCCTTTTAGAAAAACTAGTTCTCAAAATATCGTTTATAGCACACATTCACTCATTTTTAAAAAGGCTGCTCTTATTTAAGGACCCACGTGGAAGCGCGCCGGCGTAAATTTTAAGTCAATTTCAACAAAACGGAAAAATACCCTTTGTTAAATTAATTTAAGATTAATTAGTATTTCTGAAATAAGAAATATAATGTAGATATTTTTGCTTTCAAAACTTTCTAAAAATATGATAGTGCAAACGGATGTTTGGATAAAAAATTTCAAACTTACATGCGAAGGCTATTCCAACATTTCAGCTGGCTAAAACAAGATTATGGGACGGCTCTTGTTCCGGTCAAAATAGCCAGAGGCGTGATATGCGATCTAAGCACAGCATGACACGCCAAACTGAATTTGTCGAATCGCTGAGAGAGAAGGGGGTGACCATTCCTCGTAGTATATCTTTAAACAAAGAAAGAGGGAGAAGGGACAAACTATCAAGACAGAGAGAAGGGACTCATGCTGTCTTCCCAACGCATGACAAGCGATAAATTTATCGAGTCACTAAGATAGAGAGAGAGAGAGAGGAAGGAAGGACAAACTAATACAGACAGAGAGGGAGTGTGTATCATGCGATCTTCTAAAAGCATTTATCAAAGCAGATGTACGAAGTGGAGACAATATTTCTAAAACAACTGGACGTATTTTCTTTGAAACAAGGAAGGCATGCAGCGCATACCTTGCATTGCTGAGAGTGCACGCCCCTGATATATATACACAGGGTGTCGAGCTGGCAGAAACGTTACCACGCCGGGCGAAATGCGCAGCCGTATCTCGTCTGTAGTTACGTTCCGAGTTCAAATTCCGCCGAGGTTGACTTTGCCTTTCATCCTTTCGGGGTCGATAAATAAAGTACCAGTTACGCACTGGAGTCGATGTAATCGACTTAATCCCTTTGTTTGTGATTGTTTGTCTACTCTATGTTTAGCCCCTTGTGGGTAGTAAAGAAATATATAATATTATATATATATATATATATATATATATAATATATACATACATACATACAATAAGACCTAAAATATCGTAGAAGCTATAGTCCTCTCTAATAAAAAGGAGTACTGGTGGAAGGCCCAATGAAAACCTCAATAAAATATAAACAATTTACCTGACATAGTATAATTTGTGATTGAGAAGAGAAAATGTTGAGGAAATCAACCGCCCAGCAGATGTTAACAATGCTAAAGAACAGTGAAAAAGAAAATAACTATGCCGAACTATTGAGGAATTTACAGCTAGTCTATCCAGATTACAAGTTCAGGTTTAATATTTCTCACCGTATGAGATTCTGAAGAAATAATCCACGAATAATACCTAATTGCTTTCCTTCTAACAGAGATGACCTTGCCAATATATTCGAAACCCCAGCCCAGTTTTCCTTTTTCCTCTTTCTTTTCTAATATATCCCTTTTAATCTCATCGTGTTTATTTCATACCACAGCATTTCAGGTAGTTAATACATCTTGTTTACTTTGCTCCAACTATTGCTATGCTTATTGATATATTTCGTATTTCTATGTCACCTAATATAATGGCTTGCTTATGGCTTTCGTTAACCATTCATATCGTTGTTGAATGTTGTTGGCCTCAGGTTCACCCTGACTGAACAATCTTGTGATCGAGGACGTTCTAGACATGACCATCACGTTTTTTTGGGTTTTTCTTTTTGTATTCGACATATTGTATTCTAGAACTACATCACCAAGAGTGTCTTTTCTCTTCCTATTTAACACCTACCGTATTTGTGATTCTAAATGGCACAGTTTTCTGTGTATTCAGCCAAAATTAATATAAACATCTGACAAAAGCAATGCCTTTAGTTGCTTCCTTCATTCAAATTTGCTTATTTAAGAAACAATATGACTTAACTCAAAGCATCTTTAATTTGGAATGACGTGTTCATTAATAAAACACTCTCGAATTCAAGGTGCATTAGTTTCCATTCAGAATTTTACTTTTCTAACATTTTAGGATTTCATCAAAACACTATGTTTTTATATTTACTCAGTGGGAAATTTCCACATTAACCTTTCCTTTGTAACATTCCCTGACATTTTGGATTCCCCGTCTGACATGCTAGTCTATAATTTACAAGCTTATGTAATTCTAAATTACATAGCTTCCACATTTTTAAATTGGTCTACATTTATATTTCATCCTTAATTTATAACAAACATTACAGTTTACTTTTTATATTTATCTGATATTATATTGCTTTTACCTTACATAGACAATTGCACATACTTATTCGTTTATTTTGGAATTATAATACGCTACAGAATAAACCCATAAATTTCAACCATACTGTGTGCAAATTAAACATAGCTAGATACAATGGATAGCTGTAAAAAACTGCCTTTATTTATTTATTTTGTTGGGTCGTAGCTTCAAAAATGAACACTAAATCTGTTCGATATTTTTACGAAACAAAAAAATAATAATGCTTTTAGTAATACTAATTCTACTTGTATGATTGTGGACAATGAGAGACGTAATGTCAGTTATTGGTGACTTCTCAATAATGATTTAAACCTTTGCAGTTGATCCGTCTTTTCCTGTCCGTGATGTGGGTGAGTTTAAGAAGACAGTTAAGACAGTTTTTACAAATGCTCAATGAATTCAATGAAGTTTAGCGCACGCGCACACAAACACACACGCGCGCACACACACACTGTTAACTAAAATCTAGACGTTTATTCATTAATATGTTACAGGATAAAGAACGAAAACTACTAATCCATAAGTAGTTTACCATGTATTTTGTATAGTTCTCTTGCCTAAAAGCATACAAAAGTGTACACAAACATGGATGCATGCAAATCATTGTGTGTGTGTTTGTGTGTGTGTTCTTTTATTCTTTTACTTCTTTCAGTCATTTTGATTGCGGCCATGCTGAAGCACCACCTTAAAAGGTTTCTAGTCGAAGAAATCGACCCTATGATTTGTTCTTTGTAAGCCTAGTACATTTTTCTATCGGATTCTTTTGCCGAACAGCTAAGTTACGGGGACGTAAACACAACATCGGTTGTCAAGCGACAGTGGGGGACAAACACACGCACACTCAAAAATATATACATATATATGAACGACGGGCTTTTTTCAGTTTCCGTCTACCAACACACCCACAAGGCTTTGGTCGGCGCTAAGCTATAGTGGAAGACATCTGGCGAACATACAAAGTATACTGAGTGCACAAACGAACGGAAAACAAAATCAGAAGTCTCCTTAATTCTTCATCATTTGTCAAACAGATAGTATTACTCAGTTTCGCGCCAGTAACGATAAGACTAAGATGCTTCTCCTTGCGGAGAATATTAGGCCGCGGAGAAACAATACATGGAGCACAGGCGATACCCAAGCAGACATATGAAAGTGAATAAATACAATTCGAGACGGTGGACAAAGGACAAAAATGAAATAAACAAACAACGAACAAAATACAGCCTTATGACCAAAAGAACGATTTGTGGGCAACGCTTAGAGGGAAACCTAAAGGATTAAAAAGGAACAAATAGACGTGTGTATATATATATATATATATATATATATATAATATTATATATATATATATATATATATATATTATATATATATATATATAAAGGTTTGCTTTTTCTATATGCATGTATACACACACACACATACATATATATATATATATACATAATATAAATAATATATAAATATATGCATATATACATGCATATATGTACATACCTACATATATATATGTATATATACATGCATATATAGGTACAGGACATCAAAAAACGTTGAACACAGTGAGAAACGAAAACATAAAAGCAAACAGAGAAGCGAGACATACAACATAAAGAATATTCCCCTTTTTCAGTTGACCCTGTTTCAACTACTCCACGTTTCGAAGGTGTGTGTGTGTGTGTGTGTGTGTGTGTGTGTGTGTGTGTGTGTGTGTGTGGTGTGTGTGTGTGTGTGTGCGCGTGTGTGTGTGTGTGTGTGTGTATGTGTGTGTGTATACATACACATATAAAATTGCGAATTAGCCATACATTTATAATTTTTACTTTTGCCGTTCGTGAAATCAGCTTATGACTTCAACGGAAATTTTATAAGCTGACAAGGCGAGCTGCGTGTAACCCTAGGCGCTGTGAGAGCCACCGATGAGCATTAAGATGCGTTAAGCATCAAAATGCGAAATCCTCCATGAACTGGCTATATCTGCCACCGTAGGGAGCTTGACTCTCTTGCCAATCTTTGCTTCTGTTGCTATTGAGTTCTTTTGATTCTTATTTCTATCAATAAGGGTGCTCTTTGTCACTTTAGCGAGTATATGGAATGAAGTGATGTATTACCACGCATACATATATATGTACATATATTTGGTTTTATATATATATATATATATATATATATATATATATATATATATATATATATAAATTTAGTGGTTTCAGTAAATAAGTTAAACTGATTTTCTTAAATAAACTTTCGTTAGACACTAATCATTTCAATTATTATTACATTAAATAGCAGTTTAGAAAATTTTAAACGAGCATTAAAATGAATTTAATTAGTTGATTTTTTTTTAACTGACACTAACACAAGGCTTATAATAATAACCAGAAGTTTTCCGAAGTCAAGATGATTCAGTCCTTTTTACATTTCCGCTCAAGAAGTACGGTATTCATTTACATTTATCTTCTACTTCTTTTCATTTTCTTCCTCTGCTTCTTGCTTGAATCTGATCAAGAAGATCGATTCTGATCAATTGTGTTCAATGCTGCTCTTTCAACGTTAAAGTTTCATTAACATTGTTCTGAGTAAATTTTATACTGCAATACAGAATAAATTTATAGATTTTAAACAACTCTTTATAGAATACACAGACGTGAACATCTATCGTGGACAGGGAAAGAAGCTAACAGTTTCGAACTGGTGTTAGAATTTTATTTGCGACTCTATAACATCCTTGACGGATCTTTTCGGTTTGAACGGCAGTTTTTAACATAATTTCTAGGTAACTAAAAAATTTTAAACTTCGTATACTGGTAGAATGTGTTTATAAAACATCTTTTTCTCTTGGCTTTATTGAGAAAATTCCATAGTTTGTAAGATATTTGGTTTTTCTTCAATTTCTCCAATTTCAACCAATCAATGACGTCCATTGAGGTAAAAAAAACATTCTGTGCCGTATGAATATGTCCCTTACTTAAGAAACAGATTGGGTTTATTTAAATTTGTGAAGAGAAAAAAGATACCCTTCCCCCCACCCCTAACCCTAAGCCTAACCCTAAAACAAATTGAAATGCAATAGATCGATACTAGGGTCATAGTTATGGCTAGAAAAAACTGCTGTTCAAACCGAAAAGATCCTCCTTGACTTTCATAAAACCGTCGATAGAAAGTTAAGTAAAATTAACACGCCAATGTTCATATTATAATGTATTTTTGGTAGGTAGTATATTTTATTCATTGCTGGACACAATGAGTAAAGATGTCCGGGATATTTAAGGGTGCAATGTAAGGTAATTTTAGCTGCTATTTCTAGCGGGTCGAACGAACGGCGGAAACAGCTACGTTTTCTCGAAATAGACATGTGGTTTACTTACGGGTGTCTACAACAACTACTTAGAAAGGTAATTAAATGTATTTAAATCTATAATTCTACCCAAAATCACTTGTAACTTCAATTGGAATAATACAGAAGAAATAAACAAATGAACCTGTTGACCTCTTGAAAAATGGAAAGGTCATGATCTTCAATTTTTTTTTTTTATATTTTATTAACTTTTGCTTAATCAATCTTGGTTTTAGTTCATTCTTTCCGGTTTGATAAGATTGCCGCATCTGTGATAAAAAAAATTTTGTCCCCGTTCTCTCTTTCTCTCCCTTTCTTTATCTCTTTCTCTATCACTCTCTCTATTTCCCTCTTTCTCTGTCTGTCTCTCTCTCTCTCTCTCTCTCTCTCTCTCCTCTCTTTCTACCTCTCTATATAGAAATACTTCTGTATACATATGTATCTATGTAGCATGTACTCATATACATATATATATATATATATATATATATATATATATATATATATATATAAAATATATAACACACAGATACACACACACATATATATATATCCCTCTCTATTACTCCCTCCACAACAGAAGGCGTCAACTTCCGGTCGCTTCAAAGGAAAATCGCAAAATACCCGTCAGCATAATAAACAAATAAACAAACAAATGCATACACACATA
>NC_042997.1:157581037-157626037 GCF_006345805.1 Octopus sinensis | reverse complement strand
TGAGAAGCGAACTCAATTACTTAATAACTTAAAATCACTGGTTTTGGATGTGGTGACCATCAGTGAGGCCACTATTTCCTGCACACAGTCCACACGGGCTTCTTCACAGCAACGAAGTGTACGTATGTTTCGGTAGGACTGAATAAAGCAGAATGGGAATATTACTTGGGAAATTATTTCGGGTTTGTGGTATGAACGCCCTTCTTCGACTGGATAGCAGGTTGGTGGACTTGACGGTGATGCATTCAGAGTAGTTGTTGTTTATACTCGCGCCGGACTTGCTAGCGAAAATAGTTCTTAAGGCGCATATTGTTAGACACGAGGGCAGGAAATCCGTTTGATAAACCTGGGTTAAATAGACACGATATCTTAACAATACTAGAATCAGTCCTTTGACAGATCACACTGGTGTCTGCTATTTGATTACCAGCAAATGTGGTTTTCCAACCATATTTTGGCCAACTATTTCGTGACAGAAAACAGTGGAAAACCTTTACCTTGATGTTTTCGTTGTTCTTGATCAAAAACTTGTATTGTTGCCGATAAAAGCGCCATGGGTGTAGTCAGTGATGAGTAGAATGGATGAGAAGCATATATTTTTGTTTGTGTAATCTGCTTTACGAGTTTTATGGATATATAACATTCTTGCTCACCCCTCTCTTGGCAAACATCTATCGCAAATGATACCAGACAGTAATCGAACCTACCCGCATCAGCTATCAATGTCAATAATGTAGCAGATCTCTGCCTCAGTTTTAACTCCGAATGTTTTCTTTTCAAATAAAGTATGCTTTAACAAACAGGATCTTTCAAAATGAATGATGACATTTACAATAATATGGCCAATAAAATTATGAGACATGCCATAATTTCACCATAGATTTATCCAGGAAGATTAGTTCTGAACACAATAAAAGAGATCGAATCTGTGGATATGAGCAACGAGGCAGGACAACCGCCAAATTTTCGATCATGGCAGTAATCATCGTCCCGTCTCTGTCAACTTGTTAGATTGTAAAAAGAAATGTTAACCTAAAACTAAAACATTCCCTACTTCCACAAACATTTTCTACCTTCTCAATGAACGTACATTTTTTTCCTTCATAAACAGTACTTGTCAATGTAACTTGTCTTTCTTTCCCTAAAATGGTAGTGTCCTTTGTAAATATAAATTCGTAACAATAAAAGAGATGAAGAATTAAAACTGAAGATTACAGTTCTCATTCTTCAAACAATACACATCATTTGTTATATTCGAACGCGCAGTTTTTTCCAATCACAGATATAAGAGACGGGAGACCGATGGAAAACACAGGCAGGTAGCTTCAGCAAGAACATTGTTTTAACCAAATTTCTCGCAGACAATAAGCGTTCACTTTCTTGGGAATGTGCCAGGGCACAGATTGTGGGGAATTTCGAAAAATCCGTGTGTATATATATATATATATATATATATATATATATGTATATATATAGTATGTGGTGTGGATTCTGAGAAGTGGTCAGTGTTAGTGTATGTGGAGTGGTGTGGGGTTGGTTTCAAATGAAGAGAGGGGGTGAGATTGGTGTCAGATGAAGAGATCAGGAGAGTTGAGCTCATGTGGCGCAAAGGAGCGAAGACAGAAGATTAATTCCTCTCTTTTAGATTGATTGATTGATTGATTGATTGATGCACACACACACACACAGAGGGTGGGTCGGCTTGATCATTCAGTTGCTTGGTTCCGGCGACGTATTCTTTAAGGGTAATAGAAACAAAATGTTCAGGTCTCTGTCGAAAGCTTTGCTGATACCTTTAGCAAAGACTGTTTGATACGACTAAAGGCGCCTTCGCACTTGGCTTGTACGTGTGTTTAGCGATGACGATGTGGAATAGAATGTGATAGTTTTGGATGACAGTTATTTAGTGTGTGAGGCGGTGTGGATTTGAAAACAAAATGGACAGCAAACGTGTACGGTTCCTTTTCCACAGGAGTATTGTCGAAAAATGGAAGGAAGTCATATTCCGCTAAATTAGTAAAGATCCTTTTAACAAATGCCAAGTGAACCGGTTATAGTTTGGATGACGGGAGAACTTGTGAGATATTCGATGCCCGGAGAAATACATCTTGGTATGGATCATGGTCTTGCAGTAATTGTGGTAAGATTTTCTTCTTAAACAACTATTGTTTCTTTTGATGATACATTGTTGCAGTTATTCATCATCCTTTTTTCATTGTTTTCTAACAAAGATTATCTGTTACGTATTTTTGTAACGTATCATCAGCTACAATTAATTGCAAAGCGGCAAATGTATAGCATTTGCTATTTATTAAAGTTTCTTTCAGATTGGGTTTCATTAATCTTCAAAGTCTACATAATTTTTATTTTAGTCGCTTTTATTTTGATTTTGATTTTGATTTTTTGGAATTAGATTTGGTCCATTGTTTTATATTAATGTATATAATAAACTCCATTAAGATCTACACCCGTAAGAGGAGAAGAACAATGTATACTTTATATATTTACATATTAGTATTTAAGTATATATGTTACATATCCTGATATTTATATGTATACATAAGTGCGTGCCAATGCATAGAAACCTGATTATGCATGTATGTATGTGTGTGTATGTATGTATGCATATATGTATGCATGTATGTATGTATGTATGCATGTATGTATGTATGTATGTATGTATGTATGTATGTATGTATGCATGCATGCATGTATGCATGCATGTATGTATGTATGTATGTATGTATGTATTTAGGTATGTAGGTAGGTAGGTAGGGAAGTAGGTGTTTGTATGTATATACGTATGATGTAAATCTATACAATTCAGAAGCTATTGTGTAGATATAATTAATTTGACAATTAGATTTCCATACTTAGTGCTGTAATAACAATATTAACCATAATTGCAGTAACAACAACAGCAGCAACAAAAACAACAACGACAATATTAGCAACAGTAAAAATAATTCATTTAATGTAATAAAACAACAACAACATTTCTCAACTTCCACTTTTCTTGCTTTATAGGTTTTAATTACATTGTGAAATTTTATTTTTATTATTACTATTATTTATCAAAAATCCTTTGATAATCACAGATTAATTTTTCAAGTCTTTTGTGTTAATTGTTGCAACCCCTCAAAGCAACAGAAGCAATGTCCGCTTTAGAAACACACCTATTACTTCCACCATCTTCACCACAACCGCCATAATCACAACTACTACCACCACTACATTCTTCATACTACACTTTCACCCACACCCATTATTACTGGCATTAAAATAAGGCGATAAGATCGTAGGATCGTTAGGATGTCGAAGAACATTCTTAGCAGCATTTCTTCCGGATCTTTAAGCCCCAAGTTCAAATTCCGACGACGTCGACTTTGCTTTATATATATAAATACTAGTTGAGTACTGGGGTTGATGTAATATACTTATCCGTTGCTCCCAAAATTGCTGACCTTGCGCCAAAATCAGAAAGAATTGTTACTGGCACCAAAATCTAACCGCCATTTTTACCATTCATCCAGGGAGCGTTTATACAGCAAGTAGCTCAATCTGTTGGACATAAACGTAGCATAGCCTTAAAGTGTTTTTTGATAAAGGAAAGACATATTGGATGATGTAATCATAGACTGAAAGGCCTTTGATCATAGCTCTGCTTGATGAGGTCTGATTTGGTGTGTAACCTCTATGTGTTCGCTCGACCAACTGCAGATAGCGGCCATATTTCTCTCTAATGACTTTCTAACTAATGTACCGAATGACTGGTATAATGTTTTGAAATAGATAAACAGGATGTCCAACAAAATATTGTAAGTCTGCCCATTTCTTGTTGCTATTCAATTTAATTACTGTAACTGTTTAATCGAATGTGTATTGGTTCTCGAAATATTACGAGGATAGATTGGATCACACTTAGAGAGCCAGTCGGTTAGGAAAACTGTAGTATATCAACGTAAAGCCTTCAAAAATGCATTGCTCGTTGCATATTCGATTAACATTGCACTAAATACAACGCAAAATAACAAAAATGAACTTATAATAATCATTAACACTGCTATAAAATATGCTCAACTGTAACACTATTAAATCCATTCACAATAATCAGACACTATGCTTCTAAAGGTATAAAAGGCATTAATAAAAGGCATTAATCGGGTTGACACAATCGTTAGAGCATCGGGCAAAATGCCTTATAGTACTTCTTAAGTCTCTAAGTTTTGAGCTCAGATTTCGCTGAGGCCAGCTTTGCCTACTATCCCGCGTGTTTTGATAAAAGAAGTACTGGACTAGTGCTGCGATCTATATCAGGCTTGTAGTAATGTTATAAACAATTATAAATGCATGTGGTTGTTTGTTTGCAAGAAACCTCAGTTAAATCTCTCCCACAATCGTTTCAAAAAAGTAAAGTTATCTTTGATAATATGGTCTGAGATATATTATATCTGTAATGAAAGATGACAGATCATGGCTGAAATTTCACGTCTACTCGACTTAGAAAAATAACCCCAGTATACTCACCAACATTATTAACGCTATCAATATCACTACCACAATTTGTACAATGACCAACACTGCTACAAAAACCCATTTCACCAACACACAATTATTGTTTACTCCAATATGGACCTAAAGTCATTGCTCAACATTTTTTTCCCTCCTACCAACTTAACAGTTATTTGAAACAAACAAAATTTTTAATACAACTACCAACACTTACTCCACCAATGAGAACTATAGCTAAATTCCTTTAAATCACACCCTGCTGTCTTAACAAAGTATACGTTGGAAATTACCGTTTACGTTGACTATTGTAATTTCTTTGAATGAAATTGAACTAATTCTCAGACGCATTTCGTCATTAAATCCAGTCGTTCAAGAAAAATTAAAGGTAGTATAGTATAACAAAACATTTAGTGCAGGATCTCTGAAAAAGTATATAGGTATAGTCGAGATGGCCACAATTAGAATGATTTTCGCCATAGGTCTACAAGGTCAGAGTTGACAACAGCATGCTAATAATGATAGTGTTGTATGGTAACTCGATTTGCTAGAAATAGCAACCAAATTTCTACTTTAATAGAGTGTTATTTACGAGGGCGAATCGGCTTAGTCTTTAGAGCGTCAGCTAGAATGCTGTGCGATTTATAATCCAGCTCATTGAGTTCAAATCTCTTCAACGTCAACTTTACATTACGCTCTTTTCGGAGTCCTTAAATAAAAAACCAGTTTAATGGTACGTGAAATTTTTAGAGTGAAGGGCGGTATGTCTTGTAGTGTATGTTCAAGTTTTGTTCTAATAGCAACATCTGCGATGGTACTAAGAGAAAGCTGTATAAGTATTGCCTGGCCCTAATCCTTTGAGACATGAAATTTGCAATCATAGACAACAACCTGTTTTCAACAACAAAACGAGACAATAAAATTTCGGCGGAAGTATCATAAAAATTATAAAATCAAACATCAAAATAACGTAGCTACGTGAAATGACATTCGAACACTAATACTGTCTCACAACACACTAAAACCCCAAGCATTCGAAAGTGCAAAACAAAAACAGGACATTTAGAGAGCTTTATGCTTGTCCTTTCGTCCTTCTATACATTTTCAGGTAAACAAAGGAGATAATGCTGGGACTTTACTTCTATCATTGAACATCATCAAAGTTGTGTACTATTATTGTAATTTGGTGAAACAGTGGCCACATCCAATTACATATATGGCTGTTGCTTATTCTATTTATTGTACTGCAGATCTTTAATGTTCTATGCAATAAATATTTAAGTATGGTTGCATCTACTTACCGACTGGCAAAAATAGGATTTTGTTAATTCAGCTTTATTTTCTTCCTTTGTTGCCTCATATGTGTAAAGGAGTGCGTATAACAGTTGGGCAGATGTGTTGTTAATTTTTGCATAGATTTTATTAATGCAACCACGCTTTGTTACGGAAAAAAATTTGTGAAACCACATCAGAGATGTTTCCTTGACATTTTTAGATCACACACACATACACATACACACATACATACATTCATTCATACATATACACATACATGCATATATACATGTGCAATGCAACATAATATTACATACATACATACATATATACAGCCATGCACGTCAGGAATTGGTCGAGTCATTTGAGTGTTAGATAAACTGCCTTGCAGTATTTGTCCTAGCTTTCTACGCTCCTAGTTCAAATCCACCCGAGCTCAACTTTGATTTTCATCGTTTCGGAATCTAGTACTAGAGCATGACTTTTACGCTCTCTCTCTCGTTCTCACTCTTTCTTACTTTCTTTATGTTATTTTCAGGAACAAGTTGTGTTTAAGCCAGGAGAGGCACAGATGGGTTTAAACATCGATGATCTATCGTATGTTGTGACGGTGCACGTACGACTCTTGACTGAGTTTATGTTCTAAGGAATGAAAAGACACACATACATTCATAATAATTACTCACTATCAAATCTGAGACACATGCTCCGCATCACAATTTTTTCAGTCCTTCTTAAAGTTTGTCTTCGATGTGTTGATTTCCAGGTTAAAATTCTGTCAGGGAAAAACGTAAGAAAGAAAGGCCTGAGACCACAATGATTTCCAACTGACCAGATCAATGTGTTTTTGACGGCGTGAGTGAAAAGGGAATGAACGCTTAAATCAATATAGAACAAATATTTCAGGTGAATTCTTACCTGGTTTTTCTTACTTGGATTTTTAGTTTTCTCTCATAAATTTACATTTCACTCAACTTTAAATCGACGAGATATACACTCATACGCATATATGATATATTCACTATAGGTTTCCGCACAATTTCTGCCTATAAAATTTCAGTCGGAAGCCAGATGTCAAGTAGAAGCTTTTGTAGGCAGCAAATCCAATTACTGTTCAGTAGGGTCGAATCCAGGTTTAGATGGTTTCGATGAAAATTTCTTAAATACTCAGCTATGCTTGCACTCATACTAAATCCTACAATGTGTTTACGTTTTTATTGTATATTCCTTTTTTTTCTACTCTAGGCACAAGGCCCAAAATATTGGGGAAGGGGGCCAGTCGATTAGATCGACCCCAGTACGCAACTGGTAAATAATTTATCGACTCCAAAAGGATAAAAGGTAAAGTTGACATCGGCGGAATTTGAACTCAGAACATAAAGACAGACGAAATACCTATTTCTTTACTACACACAAGGGGTAAACAAGAGGGGACAAACAAGGACACACAAACGGATTAAGTCGATTACATCGACCCCAGTGCGTAACAGGTACTTAATATATCGACCCCAAAAGGATGAAAGGCAAAGTCGACCTCGGCGGAATTTGAACTCAGAACGTAACGGCAGACGAAATACGGCTACGCATTTCGCCCAGCGTCCTATCGCCGCCTTGTTGTTATTGTATATTGGGAAGAGATTTTCTACAATTACTTAACACAAATTCGCACCCTCTTCGTTCAGATGACTATATTTTTCTCTCATCTACAGACCTGTTAGCTATGAACACTGTATAAACTATTAGCTCAACATACGCACACATGCAAACAAGCAAACACACATGCACCCAAGCACATATACACTTGCATACATTTGTACGCGCACGCATGCACTCTCTCACTCCCTCCTTTCTCTCTCTCCCCCACTTTCCTTTTCTCCTCCCTCGCTCTCTTTCTCTCTCTCCTCTCTTTTTATCTCTCATATTGTTTCTCCTTTTCTTTCTCGCCTCACGTTCTGTCTCTCTCACTCTGTCTCGCGCCTTCTCTTTCACTCTCGCACTCTCTCTCTCTCTCTCTCTCTCTCTCTCTCTCTCGCACACACACACACACACACACACGCACGCGCAGACACATATTCACCCACACACGTGCAACACACTTTCACAAGCATAACACTAAAGCACAGAAATACGAGTCTACGAGAAATGCTTCTACACACCCTCTAACCCTACTAAGACAGCAGCCGAGTTCCTCTAAAATTACAAATAGTATCTTAAAAGGTGGAGGACATCATCTTAACGTAATCGAGATGTGTTTTGCCTGTAAAAAAAAGCTACGTACGAAACATGTTTGATCATGCTTCTCTTCGATACTTGCTGATCTCTGCCAAAGGACACATGAATGCAAGTACGTGCACGTTCAACAGCTTCTTTTGTCTTTCACTTCTTTCATTCATTGAACTGCGGCGATGCTGGGGCACTACTTTGAAGTGTTCAGTCGGATAACTAAAAGAAAAATCTACAATCAGAAGGAAAATTCTAACACTATAATGTTCTTAACAATCAAATCAACCTCTCTGTCTGTATATCTACCCTCTTTATAATGTTAGCAATTGACATGGAAATAAGTATATGTATTGATGGAAAACCTCTATGAATGGCTGAAGATAGCTCAACATTTTAAAACTGATGTAATACTTACAATGTTTAATAAAATGATGTAGCATGAAACGATCGTACCAAATTACTGAAGATATTCTTGTTGCTTACTTTGATATATATATATATATATATATATATATATATACATATATATGTATGTATATATATGTATATATACATATATACATATATCCTACTTTCTATGTTCAACGGTATATATTTGAATAATTATTAGTGTATGTATAATTACTAGTGTATGTATAAGGAATCTAATGCTCTTAGCTTAGTTTTTCCTTGGGGCTGGCCAGATTGGAGCAATCTCAAGATTAGTCACCCGAAATTGCGAGGATGATCCGGTTCTTGACTGAAGATAGAAAGCATCGAATGACCCGTTTTTTTTTTTGTTTGTTTTGTATCGTCTATCTGGATGTTTTGTTGTCCCTTTTTGTATCATTAGTTGTCCGGATGTGTTGCGTTCTTGTCCCATTTTGTATTATATATATATATATATATACACACTCACACACACACTCACATATATATATATATACACACACACTCACATATATATATACACGCACACACAAACACACATATGTATGTATGTATAGGACGGGCTTCCCAGTTTCCGTCCACCGAATTTACATATATGGCTAAAGTAGCTAGTGGGCTGAACCCGAATCTCTGTGACTGCAAAACGAGCTTTGTAACCACACAGCCCTTTTCTATTTTAATAGCAAGAGACGTGTACGTTATTTTTCCCATCAGTAATTGTGCAGCTTCAACTAAATATCGTTTTATGTTCTGATTATATGCCCTGCTACACATACATTTTTTCTTTTTCTTTTTTTCTTTTGCGTGTTTACGTGTGAACGGCACGAATTTTCAGGCGCTTATAATACATCCGATACCATATTCACGTGCATGTGTTCATCAAGTCCTCATAATTCATTTATGCACGATTCAATAAGCATATATGAATATATAGACACTTGTAAAACACTTGTGTGCGTTCGTTCTAATCTGCATAACCAACTCATAAAAGTATAAGTATTTTGCGTCTCTTTTGACAGTAAATATTCCAGAACTGATAACTCGATGTATTACTGCATAGGTGACCGTGCATTCCTCAGATGATTGTACAATTTAATATAATCCTCTGATAGAATCAAAGTGAATTTGTGTGTAACAAGTTATTTTCTCTGAACTACACATATAATCGTGAGAGGGATTTGCAAGATGTTCCAACTACTCAGTCTCACTGATAGGGTGTGATTCCACTAGATGTTTAGGTAGATGTAGTCGTGGTTGTCAGACAATTTCTGCGACCACATCAACCCTAACATCTGGACACCTAACTGCCAACACTGCAGCCCCATTGATTATTATGTGTGGGGCGCAGTTGAACGAGAGACCAACAAAACTGAAGGTAAAGATTATGGCAGCATTCTCCAACTTAAACAAGGAGACCGTTCAGAAGAGTTGCAGGAAATTCTTGTGGAAGCCAATGGCGATTTTATTGAATAAATTTACCCTTTAGTATTTCAAGATATTTTTATGTAATTTTGGTGAATATATCTGTTGAAATTGTCAGTATTATTTTCATTTTTGCGTAATTTAGACGACATTTTAAGCACATAGATCTGAAACTGGTGGGAAAAAAATAGTACTCGAACACGCAGGTAGAGTAATATGCTTTATTATTAACGCTGCCAAGAATACGAACGGGAGCGTGAAACTCTGAGTAGCAGTTTCTTGTGATATTTTTTATGATGGTTTAATAAAGAATATACATATTGTGTGTGTGTGTGTGTGTGTGTGGTGTGTGTGTGTGTGCGCGCGCGCGTGTGTATGCCTGAATGTATGTTTTTAGTCATTTAAACATACATACATATACATATATGTATGTATGAGTACACGTGTGATACATGTGTTGATATGCGTGAACATATGTACTTCGCTAAGCATATCTGTGTACTATATGTATGTGTAATAAATATTAATAGCTAAGATTAAATATATTAACCAATACATGTTATATGAAAATTAATATCCAATCTACAAATGAATATATTTAATATTTGTAAATACGTATTTAATTATAGAAAGCGCTAAATCTCGCGTCCAGTTAATATTGATGGAAAGCGAGCGGGATAGTCAGCATTCATTTAACATAGATAAGCGAGAAGACTGAGAGAGGAAGAGAGAGAGGGGGGAGAGACAGACAGACAGAAAGTAGAAAGATTAAAATATAATTTAATGAAAGGAAAATGAAACACCGATATATATATATATCAAAGAAGTGAGCTAATGAACTTATGTAGGCACGCGACTAAATTTAAAATGTCGAATATAAATATACCATATGGATAGAGTATATATTTTGTATTTTTGATTTTGATTTTGACTCTTGAACGATGAGCGCTACGATGGATTTTGTTTCCAAGCTATGCGGATCTTAATCCGTATAGCAAAGTCTTATGTTTCTACATATAGATTAGGAAAAACCTCCGACTTTGTTTTCTTGTTTTTGTATTGTATAGGATTACCTTGATTATTTATATTACCTTGATTATTTATAAATGATCCAAAATAGGATGTTATATATTATTTTATATGTCCTTCGTATATATTTTAATTTTAATTTTAATTTTTATTAATGCACCCATTTTTTTAAAAAAAAAGCAATGTTTTTTTTAAAAAAAAGCAATGTTGTCAAAATTAGAATGTTGATGTGTATAGCAAAGGATATGTATTTGTAAGCATGCGTATCTGTGTATGTGTAAGTGAGAGTATGTTTGTGCTTAAGCACACACATACACGACTGTATGTATATGTATCCATTCGAACTTGTGGTTGTATACATGTCTCCATATATGCCAATAATGCCGTTACACAGCTTGTATACATAATTTTTTCTTATTTCGTTTTTTCCCCACCCCTCCTTCGTTCCTTTTTCTCTCTCTCTCCCTTTCTTTCGTTCCCCCCCTTACTCAGTATATGAGAATCGCTACATAGATGAATTTTAGCTTGCGTGCGAGATGGTTTTGCGTGAATATATGTACACATGCATTTATGTGTATATTTAGATTTATATTCATACGTCTGTATATGTATGGCGTTAGCGCGCATCCTTTTGTGTATGTTGATATATATATGTACATTTTAATATAAATATGTATTGCATTAATTTGCACTTTCTTCATTAACGTCAATATGTGTTTTATTCAATGTAAGGTTTTTTCCTCGGATTTTATAATTTTTATAAGTTTTTTATATATATATACGTATATTTTTGACCTTTTTGTTTATCGCTCGAAGATTGACCGTTTTTTCTAAAGGGCCAATCAAACAAGTCTATTTCTTTTTAAAGGTGTAGCGTTTGTAAGAGTCTAGATTGAATTGATATATCGGTTCCATTCTAGCAAAAACTGCCTGATGAACGGCAACGAGAAACTCAGAGTAACAGATTTTGTTGAATTTTCTGCTGCTTAAAATAAAGTATATATATATATATAAATACATTCATCTCAGGTCTACCACGGGGCTGATTTTCAAGAGTAACGTCACCAGACCGGAACTTCTTAAACCATCGACATGCAGTGTGCTCCTTCAAATCCTGACACAGTAAATTTTGCCTTCCATTAAGTCGGAGTTAATATATATAAGTTCTAAGCGTAAAACCAGTCTTTTGTTCCCGATTTGCTGCCACTTTCTGGATGTCCTTCTTAGTCATTAGTGAGAGGAGTGTGAATGTTTTCCGTGTTTGCTCACGACTATATGGGCGCCTAAAACCATTTACGAATACATGGTCCTTCCTGGTATTAACTCGTATTCAACTGTGTTTAACGGTTGTATTTTTCATACATATGTTTATTTCTATCAATCTAACTACGTTCCTATCTATCAGTGTGTGTTTGCGTGTATGTGTGTGTGTTGTGTGTGTGTGTGTGTGGTGTGTGTGTGTGTGTGTGTGCGCGCGCGTGTGTATGCCTGAATGTATGTTTTTAGTCATTTAAACATACATACATATACATATATGTATGTATGAGTACACGTGTGATACATGTGTTGATATGCGTGAACATATGTACTTCGCTAAGCATATCTGTGTACTATATGTATGTGTAATAAATATTAATAGCTAAGATTAAATACATTAACCAATACATGTTATATGAAAATTAATATCCAATCTACAAATGAATATATTTAATATTTGTAAATACGTATTTAATTATAGAAAGCGCTAAATCTCGCGTCCAGTTAATATTGATGGAAAGCGAGCGGGATAGTCAGCATTCATTTAACATAGATAAGCGAGAAGACTGAGAGAGGAAGAGAGAGAGGGGGGAGAGACAGACAGACAGAAAGTAGAAAGATTAAAATATAATTTAATGAAAGGAAAATGAAACACCGATATATATATATATCAAAGAAGTGAGCTAATGAACTTATGTAGGCACGCGACTAAATTTAAAATGTCGAATATAAATATACCATATGGATAGAGTATATATTTTGTATTTTTGATTTTGATTTTGACTCTTGAACGATGAGCGCTACGATGGATTTTGTTTCCAAGCTATGCGGATCTTAATCCGTATAGCAAAGTCTTATGTTTCTACATATAGATTAGGAAAAACCTCCGACTTTGTTTTCTTGTTTTTGTATTGTATAGGATTACCTTGATTATTTATATTACCTTGATTATTTATAAATGATCCAAAATAGGATGTTATATATTATTTTATATGTCTTTCGTATATATTTTAATTTTAATTTTTATTTTTATTAATGCACCCATTTTTTTAAAAAAAAAGCAATGTTTTTTTTAAAAAAAAGCAATGTTGTCAAAATTAGAATGTTGATGTGTATAGCAAAGGATATGTATTTGTAAGCATGCGTATCTGTGTATGTGTAAGTGAGAGTATGTTTGTGCTTAAGCACACACATACACGACTGTATGTATATGTATCCATTCGAACTTGTGGTTGTATACATGTCTCCATATATGCCAATAATGCCGTTACACAGCTTGTATACATAATTTTTTCTTATTTCGTTTTTTCCCCACCCCTCCTTCGTTCCTTTTTCTCTCTCTCCCTTTCTTTCGTTCCCCCCCTTACTCAGTATATGAGAATCGCTACATAGATGAATTTTAGCTTGCGTGCGAGATGGTTTTGCGTGAATATATGTACACATGCATTTATGTGTATATTTAGATTTATATTCATACGTCTGTATATGTATGGCGTTAGCGCGCATCCTTTTGTGTATGTTGATATATATATGTACATTTTAATATAAATATGTATTGCATTAATTTGCACTTTCTTCATTAACGTCAATATGTGTTTTATTCAATGTAAGGTTTTTTCCTCGGATTTTATAATTTTTATAAGTTTTTTATATATATATACGTATATTTTTGACCTTTTTGTTTATCGCTCGAAGATTGACCGTTTTTTCTAAAGGGCCAATCAAACAAGTCCATTTCTTTTTAAAGGTGTAGCGTTTGTAAGAGTCTAGATTGAATTGATATATCGGTTCCATTCTAGCAAAAACTGTCTGATGAACGGCAACGAGAAACTCAGAGTAACAGATTTTGTTGAATTTTCTGCTGCTTAAAATAAAGTATATATATATATATATATAAATACATTCATCTCAGGTCTACCACGGGGCTGATTTTCAAGAGTAACGTCACCAGACCGGAACTTCTTAAACCATCGACATGCAGTGTGCTCCTTCAAATCCTGACACAGTAAATTTTGCCTTCCATTAAGTCGGAGTTAATATATATAAGTTCTAAGCGTAAAACCAGTCTTTTGTTCCCGATTTGCTGCCACTTTCTGGATGTCCTTCTTAGTCATTAGTGAGAGGAGTGTGAATGTTTTCCGTGTTTGCTCACGACTATATGGGCGCCTAAAACCATTTACGAATGCATGGTCCTTCCTGGTATTAACTCGTATTCAACTGTGTTTAACGGTTGTATTTTTCATACATATGTTTATTTCTATCAATCTAACTACGTTCCTATCTATCAGTGTGTGTTTGCGTGTATGTGTGTGTGTGTGTGTGTCTGTCAGTCTGTCTTTTTATTTGCGCGTGTGCGCGAGTTTTAACATCTTACAACAGTTGTTCCTAACCATTTTTACGTACGGACCGCTTTGATCCCTATTTTACGAGGAGGGAACCATTTAACCACTCAATGATCTTATTATAATTTTCTTAATTAAATATTATTAGGAAATAGTTAAATCATTTTGTGTACTATAGAAGTATGACCAATTTATTGCACATTAATTTTAACAATAAAATTTTATAGTGACCCTCATCCCACCCAATGGTCATATGAACCCCTGTTGAGACCCCTGCTTTAAAATGCTCTCTCTCTCTCTCTCTCTCTCTCTCTCTCTCGTTCATTGACAAATAAATACTCTCTCACCAAAGCGTTTCCATCACTGATTCACAAACGTGTTGCTTTTTTTCTTTACTTCTTTTCTTCTACTAAAACGGCTTTTCTTTCTGTTTAAACTTCCTGGCCATTTACCCCGACAACCCAGATCCGTATAGCATATCTGTCTCTTCCTTTAGTCATTCTTACTCTTCCACTTCAAACTTCTGAGTTAAAAATTTTCCCGATCCGCTCTACATAACGCTTCAACCCTCTGAAATTTTCTTCGTGCGCTTATTTTTCATCCAGACATACTCTTAATAAACATTAACTATATTGATTCCACTAGTCTTTGAAGGTCCGCATTAGTATAGTCCATGATACTCTTCCTTGCTCTCTAATTAACTTATGAAAACAAGTTAAGTTTCTTCCCTCCAGGTTCCATGCTCAAATCCTGACGGATGATTAAATAAGATCCAGAAATATAGAGAATTCAATTTCCATTTCAGAGTACGTTTCCCTTTCAATTATTGCCTGTGTTTTTGTAACAAGCTGTTAGTGTGAACACTGTAATACTTCTTCCTAATTTTGGTACAAGTCAGCAGTTTTGAAGGGAGGTGGGTAAGCCAATTACATCGACCCCAAAGCTTAACTGATGAATATTTTATCAACCATGAAGCAAAGTTGACTTCAATGGAACCTGAACATAGAATATAAAGAGCCGGAAGAAACTGGTATTCGGATCACATTTATGATCAACTATACATGTAATATAAGTTGAAAACTTCGATTGATTGAGATTGTGTATATGCAATTAGAGGAGAACAACTCTCTATAGGCGTACTTAAAATCTAAAAATAATAACCACGGGAAAAAAAGGCAAATATAAACAGTTTTCGTTGAATCTTCGAGTACTACCAACATATAGGTACCCTTTAAGTTCGAACTCTAGCACCATTTGTGATTATAATGCTGCATATAGGTTTAGAAAATCTGCATGCCATGGGGTTAATAAAATCAGTAGTAGTAGTAGTAGTAGTAGTAGTAGTAGTAGTAGTAGTAGTAGCACCAGCAGCAGCAGCAGCAGCAGCAGGTAGCGAGCTGGCAGAAACGTTAACATGCCGAGCGAAATGCTGAGCAGTATTTCGTCTGCAGTTACGTTCTGAGTTCAAATTCCGCCGAGGTCGACTTTGCCTTTCATCCTTTCGGGGTCGATTAAATAAGTACCAGTTACGCACTGGGGTCGATATAATCGACTTAATCCGTTTGTCTGTTCTTGTTTGTCCTCTCTGTGTTTAGCTCCTTGTGGGTAGTAAAGAAATAGAAATAGGTATTTTGTCTGCCTTTACGTTCTGAGTTCAAATTCCGCCGAGGTCGACTTTGCCTTTCATCCTTTCGGGGTCGATAAATTAAGTACCAATTATGCCCTGGGGTCGATGTAATTGACTTAATCCGTTTGTATGTGTCCTTGTTTGTCCCCTCTATATTTAGCCCCTTGTGGGCAATAACAAAATAAGCAGTAGCTGCAGCAGCAGCAATAGTACACTGGAATATTTATTGTTGTTTCCCTTTGACGTATTGAATCAGTTGTTCTCTCAAAGCAGTTCCTCTACAAATTACTTTTTACTTCAAAGTGATTGGCTTCTTTACATTCTTTGTGTTTCAGTGCCCTGCATTTATATATGTGTGTGTGTATTTGTATGTGTGCGCGGGCATGTGTGTGTAGACGGTTATGGCGTAATTGTTAGGAAGTTCGCTTCATAATCACAAGATACAGTCCCAATGGCATGCATCAGGTATTATTTTCTTTAGGGTGAGAGCAGCTTGTGCATTTGTTTGAAATTGAGTAGATGTAAACTGTATACAAGCCCATCGAATGGATTGTATATTTAATTCAAACGGCCGCCTTTATCTCAATGTGTAACGAGAATTTCGGCTGAAAATTACATTAAGGGTAGATATGTCTGTAGAACACTATCATTTATGCACACTAATTTAATGAATTTGGTTGTTTGGTTGATTGAACAATTGAACACACCTTGTCGGAAAATCAAACTGATACTTATTCATTTATCCATCCAGACATACATGTATGCGTATATGCATACATGCATACACGCATACATATAAACATGCTTGCATGGTTGCATACATAAACACATATATAGGTACGTATAAGTATAAATATACACGGGAGAGAAGGGATGAGAGAGTAGATGCGTGGCTTGGCGTTTAAGGTGTTTGACTCTCGATCATAAAATCATGGGCGCGATCCCTAGACTTGATGATATCTTTAAGCAGTGTACATCATGAATAGCCGTTAGAGAATATCTCAATAATTCCTGAGAATATGTCATTCAATAAAAACAGTCTGCTTTCTCTCGGAGCTATGGACATGTGTTTCTGGCTCAATGGAGAGTATTATAGCACAAAAGACTTCAAAACATAATTATAAATCGAGGCTGTGACATTATAAGAAGAATATAACGAAAAAGAAATTTCGATACAGCATATACCGTAAATCCTCGAGTATAGTCCGCCCTTGAGTATAATACGCAGGGGAGTTTTATGGGGCTGTACCTCTGAAAATCAAACCTTATGTATAATACGCACCCCTTCTCTAACTTGAGTCGTGCGTAATTAAGCCAGCAGCACCTAGTCGAACAAACACTTCCGCGTATGCATAATACAATAATGGTGATGTTCTTAACTGTTATACGGGAATGTAAATATATTTGCAAATTGTTTTTGTTACATGTTGTTCTGTGTTCTGAATACTTTTATTTTAATAAATGTTGCTTACTGCAAGTTATGGATGATTCTTTTATGACTTCATTGCTTTCAGACTTAGCTTAAGGTATTTTCGCGCCCGACATCACAAAATACGTCTGAATAAACATTGCCGGACAGCAAATAGAGACTCGGACATTGCTTAGAAACAAGGGATTTTGACATTTAATTTTGGGAAAAAATGCGGATTATACTCGAGGATTTACAGTAATAGGGAATATTTTTAATACGACCTCATGTCATTATTATTTGCTCTCGCAACATACAGATCTGTACTCCTACCACCGACTTGGTCAGACGAAACGTTCGAATTTAGCTGTGACTGATAAATAGTCAGCTATGGATGGAGGAGATAAAATACAAAACTGATATATGTATGTCGGTGCGTGGTGGTGGTGGTGGTGGTGGTGATGGTGGTGGTCTGTTTGTGTGCACGTGTGTGTGTGTGTATGTGCGTGTGTGCGAGTGGAGTGTGTATATATGTGCGTTTGAATGTATAAATATAATTATGTATATTTTTAATATAGACACACACACACACACACACACACACACACACACATATATATATATATACATATATATATATATATATATATATATATATAGGTATAAAAATACAAACAGGGACAAGAACGCAAAACATTTTGATGATGACACAAAAAACACGGATGGGACATTCGAAGCCTTCAATCTTTAGTCAAGAACCGGATCATCCTCGCAATTTCGGCTGATGGATTTATTATATGTCTGTATATATGCAATTATATGTGTATATACAGAAAAATTGTGCATATATGTATATACGTATGTACGTGTGTATGAATGAATGAATGAATGAATGACTGAATGTATGTATGTATGTATGTATGTATGTATGTATGTATGTATGTATGTATGTATGTATACATGCATATATTTGTATGTTTGTATGTACGTGTGGAAATAAAGCGCGTGCGCATAGCTATATATTGAAGGTGTAGCAGAGTGAGTGTATATTATGTGAAATGATGTTGTGTATATATTTGTTCTGACTGAATGAGAGCAACTGAAATACCATGCTTTCTCAATTTCACTTTGATGTAAGTGTATTTGTTTGTTGTTACTAAACTAATGATATTTAGGTTTCTTACATATCAAGACAAGTGTAGCAGTCGATATAATAACTTCGTATCACTTTAACGAATTCAACAAATTTGGGCAATAAATTAATCAGTAATAAATTAATTAGTAATTGATATAATTATTAATCTCACGACACAGTAGTACTTTCTGTTATATTAATTAATTACTTAGCTTCTTGAATTTCATTACTGTTAATAGCTGATAGGTGTAATGTAAATAAAATTTTAAATTTTTTTACAGCAACTGCAAAACGGAAATGAACTAGTATCATTCGACGACAGTTTCCTGGACAAATACACACAGGCATGTATATGTACATATGCAAATATAAATATACAAATAAGCGTGTGTCAATATACATGCATACATACATACGTACGTACATACGTATTTACATATATACAAACATACAAGCATTTAAATATGCACACTCTGATCATAATGCGTACGCATTTACAAAATAAGACACGTAATATATTTTTGTGTTTTGAGCTTGTGTTACTGAGCATGTATAATATACATACATATTCAAAAACGAAAGCACAAATATACGCATGGGTGTCTGTGTGTATGAGTGTGGGTTAGACGGTGTTGTTATTCGTACATGTGTGTGAGTGTGTGTGTGCTGTGTGTAGATAGATGGATGTACATGCATGTATGTATATATATGTATAATCAATAACATGTGTGTGTGTGTGTGTGTGTGGTGTGTGTCTGTGTGTGTGTGTGTGTGTGTGTGTGTGTCTGTGTGTGTGTGTGTATGCGCGGTCTGATCCATAAGAATAGCCGGGTTATTGCCATAGTAACGAAGCTATAGTACGCAGAGTTAATTGACCTTGAACTCTGGTGTGTATGTGCACAAAGTTTCAACGTTCTAGCTCATTTCGGCTGTTTACAGCAGTGCTTGGAAGGAAGGCGTTTAGAGTGTGATCATCGCATTGACCATGACAGAGAAATTTGAGGAGAGAATCTGCATTAAATTTTGCCTAAAGCTTGGCGATACGTGCTCAAAGGCCTATGCAAAGTTTTCAAAATGTTTTCATTGTTCTCGACAGAATGAAGATCTTGTGCGACTGAAACCTGAATGTCCTTTTCGTCAGCTGAAAGCAGTTTTGGGACAAACTTGGAAGATACGCGTCTCATATCTTCATCATCTTCAGTGGTAATGGACTGAACTGAACTGTAAATAACCTGCACATCCTCTGATAACTCACGGATGATGATTCGACGATTTCCTCTCACAGTTGCACGCACATCTGCGATATTCTTCATAGTTCTGCTGGTTACGGGCATCCCTGAACATTCGTCAATATCGACATTTTATCGGCCATCTTGGAAATGTCTGAATCACTCGTACACTTGTGTGCGGCTCACACACCCCTCTCCATACACCTTCTCCAACTTTGCATAGGCCTCTGAGCAGGTATCGACATGACAACATTCTCTGTCATGGTCAATGCGACGATCATACGTTATTCTTCCTTCCAAGCACTGCTGTAAACAGCGGAAGTGAGCTAGAACGTAAAAACTTAATGCGCATGAACGTAAAAGACTTAATGCACAGCAGATTTCAAGGTCAATCTTTGTCCAGCGGGTTTACTCTGCGTGCTTTAGCTTCGTTACTATAGCAACAGTCCGGCTACTTATTGGTATATATATATATTATTTTTTGATTGAACGCCACGCATCTATTTCCAAGTAAGTTTATCTTAATATTTTTGATGCAACTCAACTCTTTACTGTTTTCTCTCTCTCTCTCTCTCTCTCTCTCTCTTCTCTCTCTCTCTCTCTCTCTCTCTCTCCTCTCTCTCTCTCTCTCTCTCTCTCTTCTCTCTCTCTCTCCCCAATCGTTTTTTCTCTCATCCTTTCTCTAATTATTATTTTCTCCCCTTCGCCGTTTTCTATCTCTCTGTCTGTCTTTCTTTCTCCTTTACTGTCTCTCTCTCTCTTGCTCTTTTTCTTTTACTCTATCTCTCTCTCGTTGCTCAACGTGACCATCGTCCCTCTTTCGTTTCTTCAGTGTTGTAGTGACTGCACGTATCTTATTTATCACCTCTTCTATCTTTTCTCTTGTCAAAGACAATATTTCTCCAGCGTTCGCTACATTACCTCGTCTGGTCTAACGACCTTCCATGATTGTTTTCGTTCGGTTTCCTTGTATGTCTCCGCAAATCCTCCGCAAATCCCAATTTTAATTTTGATTCACGGGAGCAACTGTCTTCGAAGTTTCATATTGTCGTTCAATGCTTGAAACGAAGAGTACATGGGCAGCTGACAACTGATGAAGGGTCATTCTTTATGTTACTTGTCTTGTTTTCTATTTGTTTCTCCCGTTGTTTGCGTACACAACTTTGTTTTCGTATTTCATGTTACGTTTTGTGACGTCCTGTACCCATATATGCATATATATATTTACACACATATATATATATGTATGTATATATATATATATATGCATGTATATATGCATATATATATATATATATATATATATATATATATATATATATATACTTTGCCTTCTTTCTTTCCCCCTTTCTCTCTCTCTCCTACCCTATCACTTCTATTCTAGCCTTTCTACTCATTCCTTCTCTCTCTCCCTCTTGTATTCCTAGCCTTTCTCCTTCCCCTTCATCCACTCCCCTTCTTTTCTCTGTTGTTCCTTCTCCCTGCTGTCTTTTTCATCTGCCTGCTGCTATCATGTGATCAGCTAGTGCCTCTTTTTCTTCCTTTCTTAGACTTGTCCCTTAGCGGACCAGTCACAAATTCTGTCTCTTATCCATCCTTCAAGACATTTTCGAAGCGTTACCCACTATTTTTGTTTCCTTGACCCTAAGGCTGTATTGTGTTCGACTGTTTGTCTTCGTCCACCGTCCTAAATATGTGTCGTTTTGCTTGTTTCGTTTTGTTTGCTCTTGTCCCTAATTCTACGCAAGAAAACATTTTTTTTGCTTGCACCGCCAATTTGGAAGCAGTCAGTTTTATCGTTAAAGGTTTGAAACTAAACAGTACCATTACGCCGTTTATTTATGCATTTTTGCATTTATATATATATATATAAACACAGACACACAAACATATACACATACATATATATATATATATATATATATATATATATATATATATATATATATATATATATATATATATATATATATGGATGAATGAATTATCCTTTGTTTACCGTTAACATGGAAAATTCAATAAACAGTTACCAGGGTAACAAAATTCACGCAAATAACACGGATGAAGTGACCTATTCAAAGGTAAAAACTCCGGGTTAATGTGTGGTATAAGTAAATAAATGAAGTTGAACGAAGATGTTATTAAAATTCTTTTACTTTCGACATAAGTTTCGAAGACAACATGGTTTTATTCCAAAGGAATAAACGGTGTAACATGCAATCTTCTCATCAGGAAAGAAAGAGAGCCTATCTCAACAACAAGACATTATAACAATTACGATGACTGCCTAAATGATAAACAGAACGTTAAGTATTTAAAAAAAACGTTAGTAGATTTGACGTCAAAGACAGATACTAGGAAGAGAAGGGTTAAAGAAATAATAAGTAGAGAACTAATAAAGAGGGATACGTTGGTTGAAAAAATGTTCAAAGGCTTAGAAGTAGATTTCTCTATTGAAGTAAAGTGCAAGTTAAACTAACTGTTAAGGAAAGGATACGGACAGGATGAACCAATCTAACTTAAAATCTTTATTGTTGTCTTTAAGATGCCAAACCAATTTACTTAGCCCTGTGCACATCTTCGGGATGTAGTTAACATAGACAAATTTACATATGTAACTTGAGAGAAGATTTGTATATTTGTATTGTTCCACTCACAGATTGCACTTGTAATGTAAGAATTAGCCGATCGATTTTTCTTTCTGAAAATTCCAGTTTATCCTGATTTTCCTTAAAGCATTTACTAACAAAACTTGGTGCTCCAATTATTATTGGTATGAATATGAATTCATAGTTTGGATATCGAAGCAGATTTTTATATTTGCTGGGCAGCTGACCTCTGTGATGATACACACCTTTGCCCTCTATCCCGAAGATCAATATCTGGCATATTATGTTTACATTTAATACAAGTTTTGATGAAAATATTCCACCAGTATTTCTTGAATTGATGTTTATGAATGTATTCCATTACAGGGATTTTCTAAGCTTATTTCAGGACAGTCTTTTTTGCGGATGGCATTGTGAATTGTTTTAGCAGCAGCGTCGTTCCATATCGGGAGGTAGTACCGTGACGACATTTTAGGACAGCTGCTAATCACATGCGTGATGTCTTCCACAGAAACATGACATAGCCTGCACATGCGGTTGTACCTTGGGATTACAAGAGCGTCACTGTCTCTACTGTTCACTTTACTTTATAGGTACTTTATAGCAATCTTCTATTCCTGGATTGCAAAAGTGTGATGCGATGTGGTCTTGTGTCCAAGAGCGGCTGCGCTTCGTGTCAATTCTACTGTTTTCTTCAAGCTTCCGGGCAATACTTTTCCGGACTATTCCCTTGCATAGTCTTTTTTTTTTGTATGCTGAGTGCTTTCCATCTAGGTCTTCTCTGAGATAAAATAGCCCACCTGTTTTGAGGCTGTATAGGAGATCATCAGGAAGAGAGCGTTTCTTGAGGAGCTCATTGCCAACTCGTAAAAAGTTGCTCACTTCACTTTGCAGCACTGCATTAATATATTTATTTTTGTTGCTGTTGTTTAGCAGGTGCTGCTTGAGTGATACAATACGGCATTCGAAGGCCGCCTGCGCTGATCCCAGGCCTCTACCACCTTCATTTTTTCTTTGGTAGAGCCTGTCAACATCACTGTTTCTGAGGAAGTTCCCAGTCGTTGTCAGGATTTTGAGGGTTTTGATATCTTTGGAGTGAATTTCCTCTACAGACTAATTAAGTATCCCAAATGTTGGGATCAGCATTAGTATTGCAAATGCATTGTGGGATATTGTTTTGTTGTAAGAGGAGAGTTACGACTGCCATATTTTCCTAAATCTGGTGTAATATTCTCGGGACACTCTAGCTTTATTCAAAATACCTTCATGTGAAATATTTTTATCTATGTCTAGGTACTTGTAACATTCTTTGTGTGGAATACGAGAGACAGAGAGACCGTTGACGCACAGGCTTTGGGTTTGGGGGACTGACTTTCCTCGTTCTATAACCAAATATGAACATTTCTTTTGGCCAAACTCCATGCTTATATCAGCTGAAAATGTTGTTATTAATTCCAGTTGTTTTTTGGCATTGTTAACACTTTTAGCATAAATCTTCAGGACGTCTACAAAGAAATTATGAGTTACATTGATATTTCTAGCAGTTGAAGATCCTAGCATGTAACAATTTGCAGTAGGAACGATAATGAATTCAGTGTCAAAATGAAAAGAAGTACATAAAGAATATCCCCCTGCAATATTCCCTTTGAAATGACTATACTATCAAAAATAATTATTCTGTTCTCAGTAGTAAGGCTAAAAATTGTTGTCCATGTCTTTGTGAGTCTCTCTATACCACCAATTAAGGTAGTAGGTACTTTCGCCAGATGTAGGCACTTCAACAGCCATGAATGAGGAATAGAGTCGAATGTATGTATGTATGTATGTATGTATGTTGTATTATAATGCGGTGAGCTGGCAGAATCCACCCATCCCCTGCCCAAAAACTTCTGACTTTCCTCTAAAATTTGAAAACAATATATATGTATTAAATATTTAATAATTAAATTATGTATTATATTATAGTATATTTTATTGTGTTTAGCTGTTTACTGGAGTTGAGCTTTAAAATCACCATGTATATTTAAAATCACCATGTATAGTGATCTTTTTTTACCGCAAAAGATTCCTTTACATATTCTTCAAGGAATTCAAATACGCTATCAAATGTCAATGATTACATAGGTCAAACAAAGCTTACTCTAAGAAATAGACTGACCATTCACCGACAACAAATAGGTCTACCCACACTACCTATGTTCAGGGAATACCACAGATAAACAAAGACCATATTTTCATGAAAAAGTATGAACCAAGACAACAAACTTTAATAGATAACTACACAAATAACTATTCACACACAAAACTTATTCTGCCACATAACACGAGGAACATACACAGTTAATAGCCTAAACTTTAGCCCCTGGACTACATACAAATGACTCCTGTCCACTCTCCCACCAGACAGATTAAATTTGAAGTGCATTGATTGTAACAAAACATGTTCACTCAACCGTGCCGGCCTTCATTTTGGGCACAAATATACTTTCAGGTGTTACCAACGCACGGATGAAGCGGGAAACGTGCATAAGATTCTAAACGTGTTCATTCTCTAGAAACACTTGACAAAAAATTTTCAGACCGTTGATTGTTAAGGTACTGCCAGGAAACATGTTCAGTCGCCTGCTTCAGCCTTAACTTAGGACGTTAAACATTGTCAGTTGATACTAAAACACGGACGTAGCGGAAAACATACAAAAATTTCTAAGGCCAGTCATGTAACTATCCTCTTCCAATCAAATCCTATTCAAAACATATACTAATTTGAGCCATGAACTCCCTACAAAAATAGGGCAAGCTTCAAACACTAGTCGGAAATAAGACAAATGTGACGTAAGCCACGACTTTCTATTTCAACATTTTGAAAATCAGGGTAAACTGTGAAACCGGTTAAAGCTTTAAATATAATAGTAAAAAATATTCTAACTATTATCAGTGCATTTTCAACTTTTTTCCTATATATATTTATATATATATATATATATATATATATATATATAGAGAGAGAGAGAGAGAGAGAGAGATAGATAGATAGATAGATAGATAGATAGATAGATAGATAGATAGATAGATAGATAGATAGATAGATAGATAGATAGATAGATACATGTAACAATCACAATTTGTCGATCCCTTCCGAATATCATGGATTTTTGTGTACGCGTGTGAAAGAACCCTCGGTTTATCAAACATGATTTACCGTTTCTGCTCGTGTTATTAAGAAAGAAATAATCTTTTATGCTTTCGCTCTAAACATTCTTGGGACTGCAACCAGCGGTGTTCTGAAACAGAAGTAGTAACACGCCATTGATTTTCTTTTGAGGCCTGCTATTATTGTTGCAACCACTCTATTAATGTTTTCCAGTTATCTTTGATTTTCCGTTTTGCTTCTTGTTATCTGAAGGCATTTATTCCTATCACCACCTACACCTCCACCACCACCATCATTACTACTACTACTACTACTACTACTACTACTACTACTACTATTATTGCTACTGTTGCAAACGATTCTTCGATGGGATTTGGACCAGAACATAAAGTGAGGGAATTAATACTGCAAGGTATTTGCCCGACGTCGTAACAATTATACCAGCTCGTATAATGATAACGATGATAATATTTAGCCCTATACAGCCGTATTGAGGATATCTATGATCAAAGGCCTTCCATCTATGGCTATAACCTTCTTTTTATTGATCATTGTTTAATGTATCCATTATTTAAGGCCGTAGATTGTGATTCGAGGCAGATTCGGTTATTATATCTAGTCGGTTGGATGATCTCATAAAGGCTCCCTTAATAATAAAGTTGATGGCAGTTGTTACAGCAGTGGTTATCGCAGGGGCGAAAGGGTGAAGATGATGATGATAATAATGATGATGATGATGATGATGATGATGACGACGATGATGATGATGATGATGACAATGACAACGACAGCGACGACGAGGACAACGGTGATGTTGATGATGGCGGTGATGATGCTTGTGGTAGTGGTTATGGTGATGACTATGTGTTTCATTATTATGAACTTGACGATGAAGTTAGTTATAGTTATATTCAAGACTAACAGCGATAATAAGAGAACAGAATCTAAGCGAAAGTTAGGCAAATAAAGAAACAAGTGTCGTGCGAGAAAACAAAACATTGATGTACAGAAATGTAGGAAAGGAGATGGGGGTGTAAGGAGTTTGACATAGGGTGATAAGATGATGGGGTGCAAGTACAAAACAGCTATGAATACATAGGGGTTAGTTAAGTAGGGGATTTTTATTTATTATTTATTTATTTCATTTTTTGCCGGATATTAT
Organism: Octopus sinensis; assembly: GCF_006345805.1. Taxonomy (NCBI): domain Eukaryota; kingdom Metazoa; phylum Mollusca; class Cephalopoda; order Octopoda; family Octopodidae; genus Octopus; species Octopus sinensis. The sequence continues at coordinate 157,599,230 of NC_042997.1, read as the reverse complement.
TGATATTTTTCATAATCATTTCGCCGTCGCAATGGCGGCTAGAATTAGTCAGACGTACCGAGCAGTTTTCTGCAAACGTTGGAGGAAAATATTTATTTCAAAATTTTTGTTGTTTTTGTGGTGGACTTGTAACTTGTCCGGTAAGTAAAAGTAACATTTTCTTTTATATATTTATTACGCTTCTCTCTTATTATTTTTTTTCTGAGAATATCTTCAGTCTAGATGAGATTATTTGTACTTAATTCGCCGTTTGCTCACAAAGCAAACAAAATTATTACGAATGTAAACGGAAATAGTACTAGGAGGAGATAACTACGATAATAAAAGCTAGACTACTTTACCAAAGGTGTATATTATAATTCTTTCAATTATAGGAACAAGGCTCGAAACTTTGGGGAAGGGGATTTGTCGTTTGTATCGATCCCATTGCTTAACTGGTACTTATGGTATCGATCTTGAGATGATGAATGGCAAAGATGACATCGTTATAGTTTGAACTCAGAACGTAAAAACGGACGAAATGCCGCTAAGCATTTTGCCCGACGAGCCAAAATTTCTGCCAGTTCATCAACTTAACCAAAAGTGTAAAAAATAACAGAGTATTGTTATAAATAATAATCAGCACTGAAATACCCATTAAGCAAATAAGCACGTGCTTAGGGTATCAAGCGAAGGAGAGCACTGCAGAAATGATAAATATTTTCCGGCAGAAGAGAAATAATTTTCAACATACTAAAATAATATTCGATATGATCGGAAACATAATTTCAAAATAATGTTTATGGTGTCATATAGTGAGGATCGGATCAAAGACTTTGCAATTAAAAATGTAGGAGAAAAATTTTCGAATATAAATAAAGTGGAAGTATACAAAAATAAACATTATCTTCCATCTTACTGTTAACTTTGCTTCATTTTGAAAAAAAAAATTATTTTATGGTTTATTATTGTTTATATTTTGAATTGCATATATATCGGGGCACCAAAATCTTTTAAGTGCTCAGGGTCCGTTAAAAGGGTCTTAATCCAGCCCTGCAGTAATATACTGCATAAGAAGAATATGAACAAGAATAACACAATCGAAAACAGTAACACTGACGGGATGGTCATGGTTAGAATGCATTTGATCATAAGTATAGCCGATCAGTGTTGATCTTGAGCAATGTAACAACATGAAATTAATAAAACAACAAATATAATGACAACAGAGCCTCTTTCGCAGTGCTGAAAATATTAGCTAGATATCCCTCAAAGTCACACTACCTCAATCTAAAGACTAGGCCTTTGAAAAAGGATTTCGTAGCACTCGTAAAACATTGGACGGCCAATGTTGAAACACTTTTGATTATAAGTATGCTTGATGAGAGATAAGCTAAGGTTAAACAATATCATAATAAAAAGAGCCAGTATAGGAGCCTCTTCATGATCATCTTTCCTACTAGAAATAGAATTCGAATTTAATTATCTCAACTCTCCCCGTATATTCCTAAAACAAAATTATAATGCGACCTTAGATACACTGTGTATTAAAAACAAAATCCACATATTCAAGATTGGAATACCTTTGATCATAGGTTTGTTGAATTGGCTTTCAACTGTAAAGCATCAGCAGCAACAATGCAAGTGACGGCAACAATTATACCCAAAGCTCGTTTGCACACGGTAAATTAAATTCTAAGACAATACTGAGATGACCCCAAAATAATCTTTATGTCCAACGTAATCTCGATATATAGCTAGAGCGCTGAATACTGAGTCATTTATCATTCACATACACACACACATATATATATATATCGTGTATTTGTCCAGAAATATCAATTTTCCAGAGAAGATATAAGTGTGATGGAATAAATTGACAGACTGGTTTACATGAAAGTATTCTGACAGAGAAATCGATTGATAGTATACGTTGAGCGCTATTTGATTGCTCACTAAGAGAAAATATGCTTACCATGTATCGTGTGCATTGTAATTATTCTACGGTAACATGACCGTTGATCAACATCGTTGGACCTTCGATGTATTACAGGCAAATTATGAATTCTCTCAAGAAACCTGGTCCACCTAGAATTGACAATCAAATCTATCTCTAAGTACTCTAATACAAGGAGACACCTGTGTGGTCGCTCAGCCGGCCAGGAATGGTCGGCTAAATCCTCCTCAAAATACATCCTACTCTTCTGAAGCTGAACATATTCAACAATATGATCCCAAATAAGTTATGTCTGACGATAAGAAAGAATAAAAGAAGATAGGATGGTCAGAACCGAAACATTTTTGATCATACGTCTGATCGGTCATCGCTGGCATAAGGATAATTAACAACAGCTTAATCAAAACGAATAGTTTCTACGTGGTTGTTCGCCCTGCTGGATATAGCAGTTAAATCTTTCTCAAATTACACAACCACTTAAAAAATAGACATAAGCGACAGTATAAATACACCCACACACACACAAACACACACACACACACACATACATATACATACATAGGCACACGAGTGGCTATGTGGTAAGAAGCGTGCTTCCCAACCACATGGTTCCGGGTTCCGGTCCACTGCACGGAACCTTGGGCAAGTGTCTTCAACTATAGCTTCGGGCCGACTAAAGCCTTCTGAGTGGATTTGGTAGACGGAAACTGAAAGAAGCCTGACGTATGTATTTGTGTGCGTGTGTGTATGTGTATGTGTGTGTGTGCGTGTGTGTATGTGTCTGTGTTTGTCCCCCTACCATCGCTGGACAACCGATGTTGATGTGTTTATTTACGTCCCCGTAACATAACGGTTCGGCAAAAGAGGTCGATAGAATAAGTACTAGGTTTACAAAGAAATAAATCCTAAGGTCAATTTATTTCACTAATAGGCCGTGCTCCGACGTGGCCGCAGTCAAATCCTGAAACAAGTGAAAGAGTAAAAGGAGTATATATATATATATATATACATTATATAAAATCCGTTCTGTCTGTCTGTGTGTGTGCCTTCTGATCTCGTGCATCCTCCATCCGATTGCGCTCAAATTTGATATGTAGATAACGACGGTATCAGGGCGTGCATAAGTCTTTAAAAATCGATTCCAGGTTAGAATGCGATCGGTAAAGCCGTGGGAACGTGCGTTTGTACGCGCAAGTACATCAGCTGTTGCGATCGATACTACGCGTACGCGAGGAAAATGCGCGTGCAGTTTGCGCAAAAAAGCCGGTTGGCTTGAAATAATGTCACAAAATGCAGTATATTTAAGAGACCAAAAAAGTAAGATGCAAAAGAGATATTTTCTTTAACATGGCATGACGGATGGAAAGATTATTTGGTTTCTCAAGAAGTTTTTTTGGGTTTCTTTTTGCCTTAACTTCGTTTAACAAAACCAACAATTTTATTGAGATAAAGGCATGCTTAATTATTTTTTAATGAAAAGAAAACACTGATTGCTTTTTATTCAAGGAAGAAAATACTATTTTCTTGCTAATAAATGATTTACCATGTTTGTGTTCTCCCAGTCAACAACCTTATCATTACTGGTACTTTAAACTCTTCGGTTGCATATTTCTGTGAATAAAATCGTTTTTCTTTGGAATAGAAAAAGAGTCTATCTTTATTTCTTCTTTTGCTGGTGTCTCAAATTTAGGTTAAATCAGTGTTTCTCAAGGGGGAGGCCTATGGGACGGTCGGACAAGTTGTTTTGAGAAAATTTGGTGTAAATGTTTGACAACTCAGCACCGTCCATTGGACGGGGGGGGGGGCTTTTGCTCGTATACATATATATATATATACATACATATATTCTTTTACCTATTTCAGTCATTTAACTGTGGCCATGCCGGAGCACCGCTTTTAGTCGACCAAATTCCTTGTAAGCCTAGTACTTATTCTATCAGTCTCTTTTGCCGAGCCGCTAAGTTACCGGACGTAAACACACCAGCATCGATTGTCAAGCGGTGGTTGGGACCCATACACATATACACATATATATTCATATACAATGGGCTTCTTTCAGTTTCCGTCTACCAAATCCACTCACAAGTCTTTGGTCGGCCCGAAGCCATAGTAGAAGAGAATTATCCAAAGTACCACGCAGTGGGACTGAACCCGGAACCACCCCTGCGCCTATATATAAAATTAGTGACATTTTTAATTCTCCAAAAAGGAGAATTAAATATGTCACTAAATGTGACTAGTGTGTTAGGAAAGGCTTATATTGCTAGTAATAAGAGCTAAACTGCTCCAATGCTGTAGTTAACACCCATGAATGAAAACGTTTACACTAACATGGACCATAATCGTCCCAAAAATGCCGATCGAGAATATGTGTGTGTTTGTATGTATCTATGTGTGTATCTGTATATATACATACATACATATATATATATATATATATATATATATATATTATATATATATATATATATATAATATATATATATATATATATATATATGTATGTATGTATGTATATATGTGTGTGTATGACCATATTGTCATAACTGGAATGTGTTTGGCAATATGTAAAATAAAGAAACAGGATGACCACGACAGGAACGCTAATTGCATGATAAAATAATGTATAAAAATACACAACTTAGGATGCAGACGAACGTTTTGGGTCAAAATAATTCGAAGGCGATGGTTCCGCACATAACAGACAATAAAAAAATTCGAAAACTTCTTGTTCTTCCCTTCCAAGTATAGTTGCCCAATAGCTTGGTAATTATTGCTGGTTTAGTTGCCTAACATGACATGGTGAAACTAGGAAAGTATCTACTTGTTGTCGCGAATGACGTTGTGCAAGAGATCTCACATACTTTCACTGCAGAACCAAAAAAAGGGAAGCTACATAACATACCCGCAGTATTCAGAATACAGAGATAGATCTTTCTAGTAGTTGGTAGAACATTTAAGATTTTAAGTCTCCAAATAAAATGTGCACCAAGTTAATTAAGTACTTTGTGTCCTGTCCACTGAAACAATGACATTACAAGTTAGATGTGTGAATCCATGAGGTCTAGTTTCACTTTCCAGATAAAAGATACTAAATGAGCAACGTTTACTGAGCATGTATTTTATAGACTTCATCAATATTGGTTTCTCCAGAACAAATGCATTTGTTCTCTTATCATTTCTTTTTCTCTTCTTTTTTTTTTGTAGCTTTGTTTGGTTATTCGTGTAAAAGAGGGGTGGCAGCATCATTTAATTGAGACGTAGGAAACGGTATGAGAAAAATCTTATCGCTGGAGAGCTGGTTGTTCTAACTGGATGTGACCTTGGTGACACTACCTCAGAAGCGAAACAAACAGACTTCTTTCAAACGTCAATAAATGTTATTTGATGTTCTCTCTGTTTTGATAATAGAACGGTATCTTAGATGTACAGTCGGATTTATTGAGATATGACAAGCAAAAGCAAGAGTAAAGTTTTATTGTAAATGTTTTGCCAAGTGGAATTAACTAATAAATATCAAAAGATCTAAACTCCGTATTTCTTCATGACATAACCAGAGAAGAAAGCTGCGCGTATGACGTTTTTACAGAGTGTCCGAAACAATACGAGAAAGGGGTCGGAGTTGATTTAGATATCCCCAAGCTGGCGTTAAGATCCAAATGCAGGCAGCAGTGGGGACAGCATTAAAGGACCAAATTGGAATGATAAACCGAATGATGGATTAAATCTATACCGCAAATAACCAACAGTTTCTATTAATGGGTGAACTCGTGGGTACAGTAGGAGAAATATACCAATGATGTTGCGCACTTTGATTGAGAAAGGAACTTCTTGGCCACGAGGAATATAAATCAACTTTTTAGGCTAAGAGAACAAATTGTTGAATTTTTATGCAATAAAGCGGGAGCTAGTAGAATCGTTAACACATCGGATAAACTGCTTAGCAGCATTTTCTCCGGCCTTTTTACGTTTTGGGATCAAATCACGCCAAGGTAAAATTTTTCTTTCATCCCCAAGAGGTCGATAATATAAAGTAACATTCAAATAATAGACTCAATGTAATCGACTTCCTTCATTTCGTCAAAACATTGTTGGCCTTGAAACCTGCAACAACCGGCGTCTCGTTGAAGGAGAATTGCTGTGATTTCGTACACTTGTACATCATGGGAACCAAATAAACCTGCCTTACAAATCCAAGGGTGCAGGAAAAAAAAAGTACACAATTGAGAGAGTGATGTATCTAAATAGAGTGAAATTTGACTTTATTCTGTTTACTTTTGATGGCACTTTTTACTTATTTAACATGAAGCTATAGTGACCAGCTGCATTGATGCCGATGTACTTAGTTGTAATTTCTCCAGCCCAAAGCCCACAAAATATTGTGTTAACAAGTGACCTCTTTCTTATAACAATTACTAATGCTGCTACTGCTGCTGCTGTTGATGAACTCTGGTGCTCCATTTCAATTCCATTTCGCTGCACCGGTTAAACCATCTGGCGACGCTTCCACTGTGTCTGACTCCCTACCGTCCCGTCTAAACAGCGTGCCCAGTCGTTTTCTTTCTCTGACACAACCTCCCCAGGAGGCTGTCTACCTGAAATCGTCCCTCCCACGACAATGAACTTACAAGAATTCAAAGATAAATACGAACTGCACTAAATCAACCCAAAATTCTCTCACTACGCTCTCTCTTTCTGCCTTTCTTCCTTTTTTTTTTTTCTAACTTCACCACCAGGAAAAGAATTCCACCGACTTTAGAAATATGAACACAGCTCTTTCATAACACTGTACAACCATTAAAAAAACATGACGTTTCTTGACTGATCAAACAGCCAGTTATAGTTGAAGAAGTTTCGAAATTATCAATTCCGATTCCTAAAAATTGATCAGCGACATCAATTGAACAATATAAAAATGAGAAGATTTTAAAAATAAATTTCGCTTCCAATAATGCTTTATTTCATTATCATCATGTGTAGCAGCACTTCATATATATATATATATATATATATATATATAACGTATGAATATATACATATAATATATATATATATAATATATATATATATAACGTATGAATATATACATATAATATATATATATATAATATATATATATAATAATATATATATATATATATATAATATATATATATATTATATATATATATATATATATATAATATATATATATATATATATATATATATATATATATATATATATGTAAACAAAACACCAATTTCAAATTCAACAACGACTGTGACAAGTTACCTACAAAAATATAAAACAAAATAAGTAAAAAGATCTACAACAAGAGCAAGAACATCGATAATAAAAACAGCAGAAAATGTAATTCTAAACACGTGCAGTTTAGGAGAAAGTGTATTCTGTACGAACATAGTTCTATTTAGATAGGTGCTAACTGAACTAGGACCGGAAGTGCAACAGTGCCAGCTATGTACACATGTAAGAGGAAGTTTTTGTGTTTATACTAATTTACAAAGGCGGGAAGAAAAATCTAAACTGGCACCAACAAGAAAACAAGAGAAAAGTTCATCATTAAATTTATAGTACTATTTACGACTCGAGCAAATAAAGTCAAGTATGTTTTGATTTGTGATGAGTACAACGAACGAAGGATGTGCAGAGAACAAAATAATAATAATAATAGAAATGAAAATAAAAATCAGCTAAAACAAAACAAAAGCAAAAACACGGCAAAAAATATTGTGAGTCTATCACACAGTTTTGTCTGTCGCTGTTATAAATATTTGCGCATATACACCCAAAAACAAGCACGGTTGTATCTCGGGATAATTTTAAAAATTTATTTTTTACACGCACACAAACATAGATACCCATCCCATATTCACATTAAAACTTATTCAACAATTGAACTGAATTGAATTCTCTCCCTTTCCCTCTCTCTATCTCTCTCACTAATTCTCTCATTCTCTCTCTCCCTTTCTAGCTCCCCTCTTTCTTTCATTATCTCTGATGCAATAGTACTTAATGCACTTAACTTACTCTTATACATACATATGTAAATACACGCACACACACATACATTTACATACATATAGTATGTGTGTGTGTGTGTTTGTGTGTGATGGATGCACATGAGTGCATACGAACACAAAACAGAAGTTGTATATGATTATATATATATACATACATTTATATATATATACATATACATACATATATATATATACAATATACATATACATGTATAATACACATATATATATATATACATATATATGTACATATATATGTACATATATATGTACATATATATATATATATATATATATATATATATATATATATATATAATATATATATTATATATATATATATATAAAACTTACTGTTAAGTCGGGCTGCGTTGCGTTCTGTTACTTAATAAATGAAAGAAATGTATTGTAAATATCAAACGACAGGTAAAAAGTGTAAACGTATTCTAAGTGTACAACCGGACGGGAGACATGTGAGTTAATCATGCACCATTACAACTAATAAATAACAAATATGCTCTTGTTTGAGTGTTGAGTTCTAATTCTCCCTCTTTTAAGAAAGGATTCTAAACACGAAGCAAAGTTTCATTTATGGAATTTGAATAACAAAAATGATAAAGGTTACCCGATGAAAATTCTGGCATACTTTTACTGTTTAGCTTATATATTGCATTTACAAAGTAAAATGACCAGTTAATTTGCAATTAGTTGTTCATTTTCTTTGTCTGAAAATAATATTCCCACATTTCTGAATGCATCTATCAGTATAAATGTGAATTTACAATCTAGGTTCAGAAGTAGAAGGCTTTGAAGTAGTTCTCCATAAATATTTTTCTTCTCACTGAATTTGAAATAAATGTTCACATCTGCAAGGAAATTGACTTCTGTGACGGTACATAATTATCCTTTTTGAACCAAGCAACTATAGGAAGCCTTGTTATGTTTGCATTTGGTGAAAGATTTGATGCAAACTTTTATCCAGTACTCCCTGTTTATAAGCATCTATGTACAGAATATATTCTTACGCTTGGCATTGTTTAAGCAATAATATAATGTCATAATGAGAGGTAGTATCTTAACGGCATTTGAGGCAGTTACTGAATGTCATCCAAGGAAATTGTCGCAACTTGCGGGGCTGCAAAGCTTTGCAGTTTCTTTTGTGCATCATGTATTTTGTAACTATTTCTTGCTCTCAAAATGTGAGATGACATAACATGTGTGTTCATAAAAGTCTACACTTCATGTTAATTTTAGCATCGAACTCCAGCGTACAAGACACCTATACATAACCTTTCTTTTTTTCTTTTTATGCGGGAATGTAAAGTGTTTCACTTCTAGCTTCCGTGATTCTTATTGATGTCGGCTTGTCCAGCAATTCTGGAGTCCCATAGAAGGTTGTTGGAAAGTGAGGATTTCATTAGGATTTCGCTATGGACCCATGCAAAATTATTCTCATCAGTTTGGGATATTTGGTTGATTTTTTTCTATTTTTACTTCAGTGTTTATTAGATGCTGTCTGTGTGATACTAGGTTGTATGGACTAGTCTTGTGTCTTTTCTCTTTTTTATTTCTGAGATAGAGCCAGTGATTTTTTTATGAGTTCAGTGACTATAAGGAGATTTCTCATTGGTTCAACACTTTTCGTTCAAATCCTGACATTTGTAGTGTGGCCCTGATGTAATAAACGACTCTGTGAACGAATCAACATGGCTTTTTGCTCTCCATGAAATAGCAGCTAAATCTTCTTCAAATTATATACTGTCGCTTCGAATAAAGGACACATTGGAAACCATGATATATAAAGATGTAGGGTGGTTATGGTTGGTGTAACATTGATTCTAATTTGTTCAGTTATAGCTAACGTGAGTGCTTAATTATAACTTTAGCTCTTTGAACAATAAGAGTAATTTCGTAATATGTCTTCAAATAATGTATTAGATAATTCTATCTAATTAACTATTAAAACATGCTAGGTTTAATAAGCAGCAATTTAAAATAAGAAAGGGCAACAGAATCACTGGTAAAACACTAACCACTTGTCATTTGCGGACCGACAGCATTGCCAACTGCATTACAGATCAGCGGTCATTTCTTTCGTATCGGTCGTCTGTTCGTATTGATCGTTTCTTTCTCAAATCGGTGCTCAAATCTCTATTATCATAATTCAAGATAACCACAAAATATCAACATGCACGCACATATATACAAAGATACATGCATACATACATACATACATACACACATAATTTTGGCCACCAATGAAAGAAAGTATACTCAATTTATATAGAACTTACATTTATTTCGAAGCAGCCGATAATTCAGTTTATTGGTAGTTTCCCCTTACCTGCGATCCTTCAGACAAAATAGAACCGAATATATAGAGCTGGCAAAACGCCAATTCGATTGATACTCGTTTGTCAATCGGTTCACGATCGCAGCTCTTCTGAGTAAGTGATGTTAGTACTAGCAGTGCATTTTCGTGAATTGTTAGTCTTGACAGATTTATTGGTACAACGTAGAAAAAAGCACCAAAGTTGACTAGCATCTGATACGACGGTTTACTCTTTCTGGATTTGAAAACGTTAAGAATTTTAGAAATTTTGCAAAAATAAGCACTTCATAAGAAATAGCCACCTTGCATCGGCAAACACATTTTGGATGTGCTCATTTTCATACTTTTCAAAGTAGTATTTTTATTATTGTGAAAAATGCCTGTTGTCATCTATGGATGAAGATATCCAAACTTAAGAATCATTTTCTTAACAAATATCGTCGCATTTCTTTGAGAGAAATTTTGTAGAAAAAGGATTTTGGTTTTACGAATGATTGGGTGAAGCAGACGATCATAACGAGGTAGATAATGACTGACTCAATTCTGGATTTTTAAGGAGACAGACGTTAATCACATTCGTAACACTAGAAATAAATTGTTACAGAGTATGTGCTTTTGCGTATGCCTGTATATATGTATATGTTGTCGACAATTTTATTTTATTTATTTTGTTTTTATTTTTATTCTTAATTTTCCTGAGTATATCAGTGCATGTAAGCATTTACGTATGAATATATTTATTCAGGTATATATGTATGAATGTACGAATATATCTATTTACGAATGTATGAATGTATCAAACGTACGAATGTATGAATGTATCAAACGTACGAATGTGCGAATGTATTTATGAATGTGAAATTTTTGTCATTTAAAAGAAATTATTTCACACTTACCGAAATGGATCATTAGAATCAGATTTAAGTTGTCAAATTTCATTTTGCCTGAATAAGTAAAGATTATCGTTTTGTCATTCATTTATTGGTTAATGCCTTAAAAAATGTAATACTCGCTTTAATTTATTGTCTTGATTTATTGCTATCAATTAATACTGGATAATTATTTGATTATTTGATTGACATGATTTTTTCACATATAGTGTTGCCATACACACATATACATACATGCATACATACACACACTTATATACATGTATGTGTGTATGTATGTATATATGTATGTATTATGTATGTGTGCATTGAATTTGTGTGGATTAATACCCATGGGGGGAATTAAGCAAGGAGAAGTCTCCAGGGTGCTACACAGTTCATGGTATAAAGAATTCAACTGTTTAGTATATGAAATAATTGACTGAGGTTAATTACTCAGAGACGCCATCTGATTGATTAGACTTTTGAAGCTCATTGCACTAAATAAGTTAACTAACTTAACTATTGTTTAGTGTAGATTTTGGAAGCGTGAGAACAAGTTATAATGACGAGAGAAAGACAGACATACAATGTTTGGCTTTGTGACATTAAAGTAGCGAAAGCAATTCAAAGTTACAGAGTTAGCGTATGGGGTTTTGATTAAAAATTAGGTTAAGAGGTGGTGCTACAGGTTATTGCAAGATTTAGGGCCAGTTAGGGTTTCAACATGAAAATTAGCTCACTATCTTTTAGCTCAGTCCATTCTAAAACTCTGATCATAAAATGAACCTGAATATTGTACTTAATCCCAATACGAATTCTAAAACTAAACCTTGAAGATTAACACAGACCATAAATTCAACTATACCGAAAACCTAAGACTGGTCATAACCCAAATAACGTATGTAAACATTAACTAATTATCAAACCAGCTAATTCAGCGCAGAGCGCATCTTCAGCCTTAACACTAATCCCCCCACCGCATACTTAAATACAAAGGTGACACAAAACCTAAAATTAACTTAAATTCTAACCTCTATCTTAACCCTCATCTTGAAACCAAACTTCGCCCGAGAACTAAAAAAGTACCTAGCCATAAACATAACACTAACTGTATGTTTAAATCTAAAATAAACTACAGCCTAACACCAACATTGAAGCCATATCCAAACTTAACCCACTAACCCTTAAATCTAAGCTTAGCTTAGCTCTCAAGTCGAGGCTAAAACCTAATATTTATGATAAACCTGATCCTAAAATTGATACTATTATAAACTTGATCCTAACATTAATGAAACAAAAACACTATATCTAAGTTGAAACCAATAACTACTATGAAGCAAACACTAAATTAGACATAATCTGAACGACATTGCTTGATTTAATTTAAAAGTTAGCGATAACCTTAGCATAACCTTAACCATATAGTAATAGTAACTATAAGCCAAGTCACAAATCTAAAACTTGTGTTAATTTAATGCTAATCTTGGAACAAGTCATAGTCTGAAATTAACACTAAAGATAAAAATTAATCGTAAGACTAATGAATCTAATATTAAAGCTAAAGCAAGCATTTACACTAAGTTTAAACATTCACCGCTAAACTAAACACCATTATATTCCTTTACTAACACAAATCTGATACAGTCACAGCTCAAACACGTAACATCAGCACTAGTTTTTCGCATTGCAATCACTACATCTAAGCATAAATCTAATAAACATTAAAACTAAACACCAGTTATCCTTAGCCCTGACTGTAGGCCTAAACCGGTCTCTAGCACTATCTCTAGCGGTCAAGCTAAATTTAACCATAAACCTAACCAAAATTACCAAAGATTAATTCTATCACTATTATTAAAATTCAAGGGAACCGTGAAAAAGAGAATCCAAAGATAAATTTATAAGTAACCTTACTCCTAATCAATCCCTAATTTTAACACAGATAAAACCTAACATTAAACGTAATAAAGACTCACCATAACCCTAAAACTAGAACTAAAACTAAATCTAACACTAGCCATAGTTCTAAACCGCAAATTAATCCTAACTTTAAAACTAATTCCAGGATTAAACATAAAGTTTATCTTAGTTTAGCTATAAAGCTGAACTTAACATAATCCAAAACACTAACCTTAAGCTTAACACAAGCCTTAAATTCTAATTCTAACTCTAACTTAGCGTAAATGATAGTTAATTTAAAATATTAACCAAAAACCTAACCTAATATATATCTATGGTTATACTAAGTATAACCCTACACATATATTTCCTGAGTTTAAATCAAAAATATTCCGAAGCATAAGTATATTTCCTACCCCGAATATAAACCTTACCTGAACAACAAAGCTAGCTTTATTCCGAAGACGAATAGTGATGAAACTATAACCCTATCCCTATCACTTAATGCTAAACTAAACTCTATAACTCTAGTCCTTATCATAACCCAACCACAACCTAATCATTAAACCTAAAATTTAGCCAATATGTAATCAACTTACCATACCACTACCTATGATATTAATCCTCAACTTATATTTACACTTAATCGAAGTCGTAATCGAAATCTTACCACTAAATCTAAATAAATACGAAAATTAAGACCGATACTAGGCTAGTGCAATGGTCCAATAGTATAGAAGTCGTAGACCGGTTTAAAGCTATTAAGAATAAGAAAAAAGCGAGGTTTACACAATTCGATATTGTTGATTTTTATGCCTCTATCTCTAAAGAACTGCTAGATAAAGCCCTAATCTTCGCTAGTGACTTCATAGAAATTAGTACCAATGATAAGGATATAATCTTCCATGCTAGAAAGACATTACTTTTCAGTGAGAATGCAAAGTGGGTAAAAAACACCGACACGGAGGGCGCTTTCGATGTGAGCATGGGTTCATATGATGGGGCAGGCATCTGTGATCTAATTGGACTCTTTCTCCTAGATACCTTCGGTAAGACATTCCCTAACGTACATTTCGCCATCTACAAAGATGATGCCCTCGCCTTAACAGCTAATACAAATGGACCAGCACAAGATCGTTTTAGGAAGGATATTATCCAGTTAATGAAACACTTCGGACTTAGTATAACTATAGACACTAACCTGACGGTTGTCAATTTCTTAGACGTTTCCTTAGATCTTAATAATAATATTTATAAGCCTTATAGGAAGCCCAATGATAGACTAAGTTATATTAATGTAGGTTCATGCCATCCCCCTATAGTATTCAAAAATTTAGTTAAAAATATTAGTAAGAGGATTTCTAGCCTCTCATCTAATGAGGACATCTTCAATAGCGTTGCCCCAGTTTATAATAAAGCTTTAAAAGATAGTGGTTTTAGCGAAAAAATAAAATATACACCTATCACCAGCCCAACAGTAAGGAAAAGGAATAATAGAAATAGGAAGGTCATTTGGTTTACTCACCCGAGGTGGCCTTCAATATAGGTAAATATTTCCTAGCACTGATAGATAGACATTTTCCAGTTAACCATACTTATAGGAAACTCTTCAATAGACATAATTTAAAAATTAGTTTTAGTTCAACTACCAATTTTAAAAACATAATCAATCATAACATACAAAAAACACAAGAAGAAAACAGCTGTTCATGCAGGAATAAAGAATTGTGCCCGCTAAATGGAGCTTGCATGTCCAAGACCATCATATATGAAGCTACCGTAAACTCTATAACCACTAAGACACCGTTTCGACGAAGAAATACGTGGGCCTGACAGAGGGTAATTTCAAGGCCAGGTTCAATAACCACACTTTGAGCTTTAGGCACTGGAACAAAAGAAAAGCGACACAATTATCCAATCATATTTGGTCTTTAAGAGATAAAGGTGTCGATTATAACATACAATGGAAGATTTTGGCCAGATGTAAGCCCTACACTAACGGCAGCGGAAGGTGCGGTTTATGCGACATGGAGAGATGGCTTATCTGGAAAAGCAGCTTAGACCCTACCACATGTCTAAATACAAGGACAGAGCTTTTCGGATCATGCCCACATGTGACTAAATTTCTGTTACGTTTTTGGTCCCCTAAAGAAAACGGATAAAACATGCTTTCTGTGTTATGTCCCAAGAAGATTTTATATATTTTTTATATATTTTTATATATTTTTATGTATTTTTATATAATTTTTATGACGAAAAATGCGAGCGATGTATAAGTACGCAGGCAAAGCAGAGTTATAACAGAGTAATTTCCCTTCATTTTTAACGGTATTTTTTCATAACGTTTTCAAATAGCCAGATAACCGAAGAGATGGTGTTGTGGATTTCCACTTCGGCATCTGAAACTCAGAGTTTTATCTTGACTACCGAGTAATGTAACATATTGTATATATATATATATATATATAATATATATATATATATATATATATATATATATATATATACATACACATATATACGACAGGCTTCTTTCAGTTTCCGTCTACCAAATCCACTCACATATATATACATATATAAGTAAATAAATGGAGTTGAAAGTAGGTGTTATTCTTACTACCCTGGTAACTGTTTATTGAATTTTCCATGTTAGCTGTAAACAAAGGATAATTCATTCATCCATTTACACACACACACATACACACACACACACGCACACACACACAAATATATATATATACATTGATAAAAATGGTAAGATAACAAAAGAATGAAAGAGACCGCGATATTATGTAAATAGAGGAATTTATCTGTAAATGTAATATGTGACGGTTATTCAGTAGCAGGTTCTATGGTGTAATGGTTAGCACTCTGGACTCTGAATCCAGCGATCCGAGTCAAGTCTCGGTAGAACCTGATTTACAGATATGTATATATAACTTTTATTATACGAAAGTGTCACAAGTCCGAACCGTTGCTTTTTCAGAACGACACTTTTGTATAATAGAAACGATATACTCTTTACTCTTTTACTTGTTTCAGTCATTTGACTGCGGCCATGCTAGAGCACCGCCGCCTTTAGTCGAGCAAATCGACCCCGGGACTTATTCTTTGTAAGCCCAGTACTTATTCTATCGGTCTCCATTGCCGAACCGCTAAGTGACGGGGACGTAAACACACCAGCATCGGTTGTCAAGCAATGCTAGGGAGACAAACACAGACACACAACACACATACATATATATATATATATATATATATATATATATATATATATATATATACATATATACGACAGGCTTCTTTCAGTTTCCGTCTACCAAATCCACTCACTTATATATATATATATATATATATATATATAATATATATATACTAAGCAATAAAGGGTTTAGCAACGAATTGCCTTACCACAAACCGATTTAGAAATAGCAGTCAAAGAGTTATAGCTATTTCTTCTACTAAAAGGGAGATCTCAGTAAAAACATTTCCTCGAATGAGGCTTTTACATGCCGAAGACTACTTGGTGTAATTGATAATTATTCCAAATTAATTAATTTCACCTTCATTATATATATATATATATATATATATATATATTATATATATATATATATATATATATATATATATATATATCTATATATATATAGTAAATAAATGGAGTTGAAAGCAGGTGTTATTCTTACTATCCTGGTAACTGTTTATTGAATTTTCCATGTTAACTGTAAACAAAGGATAATTCATTCATTCATTTACTCACACACACACACACAAACATATATATATATATATATTGATAAAAGGGTAAGATAACAAAAGAATAATAGAGACCGCGATATTATGTAAATAGAGGAATTTATCTGTAAATGTAATATGTGACAGTTATTCGGTAGCAGGTTCTATGGTGTAATGGTTAGCACTCTGGACTCTGAATCCAGCGATCCGAGTTCAAGTCTCGGTAGAACCTGAATTAATATGTATATATAAATTTTATCATACAAAAGTGTCACAAGTCCGAACCGTTGCTTTTTCAGAACGACACTTTTGTATAATAAAAACGATATATATTATATATATATTGTTTTTATTATACAAAAATGTCGTAAGTCCAAACCGTTGCTTTTTCAGAAAACGAAAACAGTTCCACCATTCCATAGCAAAACTGTTGTACAACTTTTGACACCTTGGCATCTGAAGCAGCTGGAGATACGATAGTTTGACCAAAATAACCAGCTAGTGCAAACAAAAATAAATGCTGAAAATTTAAAAAAAAACGCATTTGGCCAAATTTGGACATAAGACAGTTTAATATAATAGCAACGATATATATACATATATATATATATATATATATATGCCATTCCCAACCAGCTTCTCACTCCAATTTCACTTCCGCCTTTCTTTATTTATCTCTGATAGTCATATTACCACCTTAACAAAAACATCCACCATTATCACCATCTTCCCCAAACGAACATCTACTACTATATATCAACTACTACTACTACTACTACTACTACTACTACCACCAGCACCAATACAACTATGAAGATGTTGATAGATAGTCGGTCAATTATAAAAACATTTGTTCGCCCTAACACCACACCTGTTGTCAATGTTTCTAAACAGCTTCGCCTATTAGACGTCATGCTGTAAACTCGTCACTCCCAAATAGGGCTACTGATAAAGTGAATTAACACGATCTCACCTCCTTCTGCCCTCTCTCGTTTTCTCCCCTTCCACTTTCTATCCGCTTCTTTCTCTCTTTCTCCCTCTCTCTTAATTCCCATCTGTCTACTTCGTTCTGCAATTGTTTGAATCTATTTAGTATTTATTTCATTTACTATCTATCTATCTATCTATCTATCTATCTATCTATCTATCTATCTATCTATCTGTCTGTCTGTCTGTCTGTCTGTCTGTCTGTCTATCTATCTGTCTGTCTGTCTATCTGTCTACCTATCTATCTATCTATCTATCTATCTATCTATCTATCTATCTATCTATCTATCTATCTATCTGTATGTCTGTCTGTCTGTCTGTCTGTCTATCTATCTGTCTGTCTGTCTATCTGTCTACCTATCTATCTATCTATCTATCTATCTCTCTATCTATCTATCTATCTATC
>NC_042997.1:157571037-157576037 GCF_006345805.1 Octopus sinensis | reverse complement strand
CTGTCTATCTGCGCTTTCACGCTTATTCGTTCATTCCACTTTTCGTTCTTCCGTTTCCCCTCTCTCACATTTCTTTGCCGTCTCTTCTTACTTTCCCTCCACTTTTCACTTTAGTGTGTCCCTGTCTTTTTTTCTCGCACCTCCTTAATTCTTCTGTCCCTCTGCTTCTAATTCTCTCTCTTCTCTTCCCACGTGGTGTTCGGTCAAGCCTGCTCTTTCTTTCTTGTTCTGACCGTTGTCCGTGCAACATCGATATTCTTCCCTGTGTTTGTGAAAATTTGTATCTCTGCCGTAAGGCTTCATTTCCACACGCACCAGTTCAATTCAATTCGTCCTTAGTCGAAAGACACCTGTTGTTATGCCCTGTTATTATTTTTATTATTATTTTTTGTATTTATATTTGTGTAACATTGTCTGCTTTCTCAGTCACTATTTTTGTATACATTCGCTTTTTTCCAAGGAATCTAATGCTCTTAGATTAATTTTTCCTTTGGGCTGGCCAGATTGGAGCAATCTCAAGAATAATCAGCCGTAATTGCGATGATAATCTGGTGCTTGACTGAGGAAATAAAACTTCGAATGACCCGTCCTTGTTTTCTTTGTATCATCTACCTGGATGTTTTGTTGTCCCTTTTTGTATCACCTAGCTGTCCGGGTGTTTTGCGTTCTTGTCCCATTCTTGTATATATATATATATATATATATATATATATGCTTCCTTTCCCTGCTTCCTTTTCCTGAGCGCCTATTAATAATAATACTGTAATTGTTCCATTGTTGTTGTTTTTTTGTTTCCCGTTTGGATTAAAATTATATATATATATATATATATATAACATACAAAATGGGACAACATACATACATACGTATATATGAATATATTTTTTGAGCTTTATGGGCTTTCTTTCTATAAATCCACAACATATATATGTATGCATGTATATATGCATGCATGTATGTATGTATGTATATATGTATGCATGTATGTATGTATGTATGTATGTATGTTTTAGGGGTAAAAGAAACAACGTAAACCGAATCGTCAAAACATAACAAGCAGGAAAATGACGATAGCTCGGCAAACTTATGTGAGATACTGTGTGTGTGTACAATGGCAAACGGGACAAAACAAGATATACGGATCATTCGCTGCCAATTACCCCTTTAATCGGAGTCTGGAATGTCCACGTAGTTTCGCCCAATCCTCTCCGATACTACTCGAAACCAGTTGAGCTAAGGCCTGAAGACATTAAAACCCTAAGCAAGGCAAACAAATGTACATATACTAACACAAGGAAATAACAAACTGAAAGGGTCTTTCGACTATCGGACGAACGTAACATAAGAAATAGAATTATAATTATATACAATGGACAAAAGCTTTTCGGCTATACAACAAAAGGAAAATAATTATACAATTGCAATAAAAATAAAACAAAACAGAGTTTTTCGACTATCAGACAGTGTAGTAGGCTATAGCAAGGAAAAAAGAAATGGAAAAATCTTAACTGACCGGGTGGCGAGACAGAACAGAACAGATGCGACTAACTTGAAAGGTGGTCAGCCGAAAAAATACGAAAATGCCTAAACTGGACAGTGATCACGTGGAAGAGGAGGGGAGGAGTTGAAGAAGGCAGAAGGACTAAGAGATATGGGAGAGGGGAAAGGGATTAAGGATTACGAGAGAGGGAAAAAATCATATGTGTGTGTACATATATATATATATATATAATATTATATATATATATATATATATATATATAATACATGTAGAAAAATACAAACTGGGACAAGAACGTAAACCATTTAGAAGACGATACAAAAAACACGGACGGGACATTCGAAGCCTTCAATCTTCAGTCAAGAACCGGATCATCCTAGCAATTTCGGCTGATTATCTTGAGATCGCTCCGATCCGGCCAGCCTCAAGGAAAAACTAAGCTACGAGCATTAGATTTATATATATATATATATAATATATACATACATATATAATATATATATATATATATATATATATATATAATATATAATATATATATAATGTATATATACACACATATATATATACATATAAATTTAAAATGAGGGTGAGAAATTGGATATTAATTTAATTAACATCAATTTAACACCAGTGGTCTAGTATATTAAAATTCTGAAAGTTCAATAAATTGTATTATATATATATATGAGAGGGATGACCACCATGTATACAACATATATGCTAGAAGTAGATCTGCTATGGTCTAACCATTAAGAAATATTCTCAAGAAAAGTCTAGTAAACACCAGAACGTAAGCGTGCAAGACATGAAAAGTAACAAAAATATAGATTATAGATTATTCACATACATGTTTCACTATAAACAGATTACGTAATTTCACTTACGCAATTTGTCCATAGATCCTCAGTGTGACCGTCTATACAAATATAATTTGCAGAACAATATACGAGGGCGTCCACACGAGGTCGGATTTGTATATAGTTCTACCTATTTTACGTGCGGTTATTCCTCGTTTTGGCGCGCTAAATTACCGGAAAACAATACTGCAGAAAATAATTTACTGCAGTGGCTTTCGACGGTTAGAGAACGTATTAATTTAAATTTAAATTATAAATTTAAAATGAGGGTGAGAAATTGCTAAATTTTTCTTGGGAGCATTTTTCTTGAGAACATTTCTTAGTGGTTAGACCATAGCGGATCTACTTCTAGCATAAGGGTTGTCCACATGGCGGTCATCCCTCTCATATGTATATAATACAATTTACTGAACTTTCAGAATTTTAATATGCTAGACCACTGGTGTTAAATTGATGTTAATTAAATTAATATCCAATTTCTCACCCTCATTTTAAATGTAAATTTAAATTAATACGTTCTCTAACCGGCGAAAGCCACTGCAGTAAATTATTTTCTGCAGTATTGTTTTCCGCTAATTTAGTGCACCAAAACGAGGACTTTTGAAAAATAACTGCACGTATAATAGGTAGAACTATATACAGATCCCACCTCGTGCGGACGACCTCGCATATTTTTTCTGCAAATTATATTTGTATAGACGGTCACACGATTCTGCCAGCTCACCGCTTTATGCGTGTATATATTGAATCTAATAGCTTGACAGAACTTTTTTATGGATGAAAAAACTACGTCGACTCAAATGCCATATTTGACTTCGTATAGTAACTTTGAACACTGATAATGAGTATAATAATACAAATATAGGTACATAAACATAAATATCTATGCCATGATTTTGCGAGTTAGTACCTGTACATAAAATACGAACATAAATAAATAATGAAAAAAGTGTCTTTAGTCAGTAAACTGTTTCTGTTGGTGCTGTTAAAATTGAAATTTCTTTGCGTCTTTAAAACTTTCACCTTAAAATTTTTGTCTAGAATCAGATTTTACCAGCATCCCAAATCTCATTGTCTATATGAGAGCACGTGAGTTTGAGCGCGTATGTATTTATGTGCGTCTGTGAATGTATGGGTGTCTTTTGGAAATTATGGTGAAGGGAAGAAGGAGTTTTTGGTGAGGGATTTTCACCAAGCTACTAAAGTTCTAATTAATCAACATTACTCTCTGTGTACTGTCTACGAAAGGTGTGTAAGCTGCCTCACGTCAAATCTTGTTTCGGCTACGTTGGTGCAACAACGAGTGAAGCTAAATGTTTATAGAACTGAGGATGAATTGAAGTGCATCTACTTGATGGTGACTTTCAGTGTAAACTACACTTGGTGAAACTAGTTTTAATTCATTTATAATTCAATTAATTTTCTACATATATCATTTTTCTCATTAAAGTGATTAAAATCGGCTTTTCAACTCATGGTTACATCGATGGCATGCACTAATCGACATTTTAACACTTTTATTTTAGAACATTTTAAGGTGAATTAAATAATTATTTCTTACACAAGCATCAGGAATAATTATATAGTTCTTCCCTAACATCAGCATACAAATATGTCAGTGAATTAGAGGTTCCGGTGCAAACCAATGTTCTTTACAAATAAATGATATTTGAATTAGAACGTATGAAAGGGTAATTTTTTTTATTCAGACGAAACCAATGTCGTTGAGCAATTAGTTGAAATGACTTTTTAATAATAAATTTAAAGGAATATTGACGTTACTGTTCTTCAACCACAGGTCATCCCCGATCTAGCTGATGTATGAACAATGCTTTCCAGATATGGTCACCACATCTGATTTTCAGACAATGAATCCAGTTTTACATTACTTAATTATCATATGCCTTCCTAATTTTTATTTTGGCGAGGGAATGCTAACTTGTAGTTTAAGGGGAATTTGGTTGTTATTTGAAATCATGTAGGCGTTGTGTATAGAATTCACATCATGATAAACTGAAAACACAAAAACAGAAACGAACACCCATGGAAGTTTTCTTTTCAAACAAATAAAAGTAAGTAGAATCTCGAGTTCTAGAACTCATACAGCTGGTTACCCGCTTTCCATGGAGCATAAGGGGCAGAAATCGCAACATTCCTCTTGAACAGGACGCTAGACCATCGCAGCTGAGCGAACTGGAGTAATGTGAAATGAAGTAGTTTGCTCAAAAACACAACGCACTGCCCGACCCGAGGATCGAAACTACTATTTTGCAGTCGTGAATGCAACATCCTAGCAACTAGGCCACGTGCTTTCACCGTCAAATTAGTATATTGAAAACAAAGAGACAAGAAGTTCAGAGAGAAATAAAGTGAAACTCTTCTAAGTATTTTGATATATCTGGGCAAAGGCATACTGCTTTAATATCTAACACACTCACCGGTTCAATTTCCACTCATTTTATTTATTTTATGTGTATTCCAAAAAGTTTCGTTTCTTTTGCAACCTTGTCAGTGGATGTTGACTCTGTCTGTTATCGGAGCTGCGTTCCTCTGAGTATTGTCAATTTTCAAAAGAAATATGGCTCTAGATTCTTATCCTGACGTGCATTTCAAAACATTCTTATCATTTAGTGAGAGGA
>NC_042997.1:157546037-157563537 GCF_006345805.1 Octopus sinensis | reverse complement strand
CACCTTGATAACTCCTACTTGGAAGCCAAAGCAAGAGTGTGGAATTTTACCTCCATTTGCGCGGACCGCACCGGCAGAAGAAGGGGAAGAGTTGCCATTTTCCTTCAAGATTCATTTGCCGAAGATCCAAACGCCTCGTTCTTCAGTGGCTATTGTGAATCAGTATATGTGTACAACAAATCTAATGATTTAGCAATAATTGGACTCTACGTGGCGCCACATTCACCACTACCATGTTTCATGGTAGTGGTGAATTCCTCATGAATATTAAACCTTTCGTCCAACAGCACCAATCTGATATTTTAATTATGGATGACTTCATTTACCCGAGTATTGACTGGTCTAATCACACCTTGAAATCCACAAGGTAGCTGTGGAGTCACTATTCAAATTCATGGACTAATTTTTCCATTTCCAACTTGTGCTTGCGCCGACGAGATTCACCAAAAACACATTGGAATTTGTGGTAACTATACTAACACTATCCACAATAATGCAGTGGAAAAAATTCTTCTTTCTGATCATGACATAGTACTCTGCAGCCTGAGATTCCAGCAACCAATTGTGACGCCTTACGATTTCAATCCAACACACCCTTTTGATTTCATGGATCTCCACAATGCTAACTAAAATGCAATCTCCCACGATCTTTTACTCGTTGATTGGTCTTTCAGTTGATTGGTCTCTCACTGCAGGCAGTATAAATGTACCCTGGCAGATATTTGTGGACACCCTATTTGTTCAGAGTCGTCAAACTACAGTCAATTTGCTTTTAGGAGTTGAAATATGCCACAAACATTTTAATTGACCTTACATTTTGCTTATGCCAAAACAATAAGCACTCCTCGGCGCTAACATTTCGTTATGAGTGTGTATATGTGTATATATATAATATATATATATATATATATGTTAGGTACGTACAAGCATGGACACGTATACATATACTTATATATATATATATATATATATATTATATATATATATATATATATATATATATGAGAAATACTAAATTTCTAAATCTCTCGTAGAGACATGTACGGTGGTGGGGCGATAGAATAGTTGTATGCTGTCAATCTAACACGAACGTGACTGTAGGGGTGGTGGGGCGGTGGTGTACCCCCTACTGTCACGTTCGTGTTAGATTGACAGTATACAACCATTCTCTCTCTATATATGTATATATATATATTTATACATACATATATGTGCTAAATGCAATGTTTCTCATAGCAAAACAGCTGTAACCTAATGAAGGGGATTAGGTAACTCTCTCTTTGTCTCTCAATATTCATCTCTTTAGCTTTGTTCGTTGGTCAACTGGTTGGTTGACTGATTGGTTTGCTGGGGGCCACGCCCCTTCTCTCCTTTTCTCTCTCTCTCTCTTTCTTTCTTTCTTCTTTTCTCTCTCGCCCTCTTCCTCCTTTCTTCCTCTCTCCGTCGAATTCTCTGACATTTTACTCACTCGCTCATACACCGTTTTCTCTCAATTTCCTCTTTACAACTCTTCTTCTATTTGGCTCTTCTTTCTCTCTCTCTTTTTCCCTTTCTCTTTTTCTCTCTCTCTCTTTCTCTTTCTCTTTCTTTCTTTCTTTCTCTCTCTCTCTCTCTCTCTCTCTCATACGCACACACTTAAGCGCCATATTTACTGCATAAAACCCGAATATATTCCTGTATCTAAGATTCACATCTCTAATTCCCTCACTGCTAAAGAAGGCGCCTTGAGAATGTTTTTCGCGCTGATTACGTCATTACACAGAACTTAATTAAAATGTCTCATACTTCCATTTCCTATGTTGGATTATGAACGGTTTCTCGTTACAAGGTAATCCGGCACTTTGATTACTGATGGGATTAGGTTTAAACCGTTTCCTCTTTTAATAATCTCGCTCTGTTAATCTTTCCGTTCAGGTGTGACAAAACTCGAATTCGTAATATTTTGAATCTGTAAAACAAATTTTAGTTGATGACACCACCATCATCACCACCAACCCACCAAAATATCATTATTATTATTATTATTATTATTATTATTATTATTATTATTATTATTATTATTATTATCTTTATTTTTATTATTATTATTATTATTATTATTATTATTATTATTATTATTATTATTATTATCATTATTATATGGAATACTGTCGTGCTGATCACACATAGCCAGACACAGCAACTCACACATACATACACTACACATTCTTTCGCACACGTAACTGCGTAATTATTAAAGAAATATATATGCGAGCACGTGTGTATATGTATGTGTGTATGTGTGTGTGTGTGTGCGTGTGTATGTGAGTGTTTGATATATATATATATATATATATATATATACACACACTCATACATACTCGTATATATGTGCATGTATGTATGCCTATATGAGCGTCTGTATTTGTGCATGTATATAAGTCTCTCTCCTCCTCTCCCTGTCTCTCCTCTCTCTCTCTCTCTATGTATATATGTATGTGTGTATGTATGTATATGAAACTGGTAACTGAAATTTCTAAAGAATAACATAACATTAAAATGTTTAATTTTTCCAAATATGCGATCAGTCTTGCCAGATGAGATAAGGATTATATCTGTAGGGTATGATTCTATAACTTCAAAACCTCCTAAGCTTCAGTTGTCAAGTTGCACGTGAGTCTATGTTGCTTGCTAATCTCGGTACAAAGCACATAAGTTTAAAGGGATGTAAAAATTAAACTATGTAGTTCTTGTTATTCTCTATGCAGTTCATGATATGTGTGTAGCGGCACAAGCAGTCAGCGTCATATTGGATTAGATCCCACGGCAGCCATTGCCATCTCCGAGACTGGAGCGAGACCTCACCTGCATCCATTTGCCATGCGCGAGATCACAACGATGGCAAATTGTATATATATTTCTTTACAACCCACAAGGGGCTAAACACAGATGGGACAAACAAGGACAGACAAAGGGATTAAATCGATTACATCGACTCCAGTGCGTGACTGGTACTTAATTTATCGACCCCGAAAAGATGAAAGGCAAAGTCTACCTCGGCGGAATTTGAACTCAGAACGTAACAACAGACGAAATACGGCTACGCATTTCGCCCGGCGTGCTAACGTTTCTGCCAGCTCACCACCTTTGCGATGGCAAACTGTAGTATATAGGAGCAAAACAGAAACAGTTTCATTCTCTCTTTTACTGCCTCTCTTTCCGCCTCTTAGCAGCAGCGCTGGCTTAGCGCACTCCATTTGGCTGGGCCTGTCTGTATGTCGTACCTCCAGAGGCAATGTGCCCGCACTAACGGAGCTACTACACAACGCACACGGCTAAAGATGGTTGCTGAGAGCATCACACTTCTCCTATCCTGTGAAACTAGTAAATAAACCAGTTGTAAATAGCATTTGTACTTGAAGTCTTCTCTCTTCGCCTGCCGGAGCATGAACTACACGAAGAACAAAAAGAGATAATGAAGGAAGGCGATATTCTCCAGATATCGTAAACCGTGCCATCCATTATATGTGTTTTGCAATGTGAATAGGTTTCAAACGCAGAGATCGAAACCAATTTACAAGCCCACCTGAAGATAAGTGTCTTCATGCATAACATTTTGTTTAGCAAAACTTATCCTGTAACGCCATTCAGGCGCGCTATCAATTAGTTGATATTATTCTGTTAAGGAATGTAATATTTGGTATGCCTATATACATGTTATACATTATTTCTACTAACATAGCTCCTATATTATCATTAATGGAGTGTATCCAAGCGAAGTTAATAGATGTAATTTCCAGATATGACACTTATTTCCATAGGCTTCAGTGGTTCATTTCATAACCACGAGGTTCCGATTTCGCCAACGCTGCGCAAGGTCTTGAGTTATAGTCGTCTATTCTAGCCTCGGATATACCAAAGCCTTGTAGATGAAATTTGGCAGATGGATATTCTATAAAAACCTGTTGGATATGTACACATACACACACACACGCACACACACACACACACACACACACACACCACACACACACACACACACACACAAACACACACACACACACACAACACGGCGTATTTTAGGAAACCTAAGACAAATTTTACTAAACTACAGATTTAAGCTGCAGATTTAAGCCTTTTACTTTGGAACTTAAACAGATGTGAATACATCTTATTCTGTTGGTACAAAGAAGAATCTTTAAAAATTGTCCTAACATTTTACGGTTTGGTGACCACTCATCAGAGAACAAATACCACCTCATTCATTTGCCAATGAAAATAAATTACCTCAAATGGTTATTTATACTAAACACAAGCTGGAACTTAATTATAATGCCAAGAGTAAATCTTTTATTGCACGTTTTTTGGCATGGCAATTAAATAATTAATTTATATATATATATATATATAATATTATATAATATATATATATATATATATATATATATATACACACAAACACACGCACGCACTCTCTCTCTCTCTCAGTCTCTCTCTCTCTCTCTTCTCTCTCTCTCAGTCCCTCTCTCTCTTTCTCTCTCTCTCTCTCTCACGCACACACAAGCTGATGGGCTTCAGACAGCCTGAGATAAATTTTATGGAATTAAAACAGTTTTTAAAACTTATCTTGTGGTACTTTAAACGGCTGTGAATATGTCTCATTATCCACTTCGTATTCAATTCGTGTATGTGTATGTGTATGCAAGTGTATGTGTATATATGTGTAGTGTGTTTTATGTACAATAATTCAAAGGGATCTTAGCGGTGACTCAAGTTTCATTTTCAGATGAAATATTTTTCTTCGTTTGGGATATATGAAGCTTAATCTCCGAATTCATTCATCAAATTGTCAGAAAATAATACAAAATGTAACTGGCAGTAATTCACAAAATTACGCAAGAAAATGTGGTATCTGCAAGGAAGTATAAAATTGAGATGGAACAACTCACATACACAAAATGTTTGGTCAAGTGTCAAGAAATATTTTGGCTGTACGGTATGCGCATGGGAGATTACCTATAGTCGTTGAGAAGGTCTACAATATTTTGGTATACTGTTAGCCATAGTTCTTCGGATAGTCTATAATGGTTCAAGTTAGAGCTGTGGCTGCATCTGGATGTTGTTTGTCAGGAGTAGTAAATAGCAGCTTGTTATGTAGGTGAAAGAGGAAAAAGCTGGAAGCTGAAATGTCGCAATGTCTCGTAAATTGTTGTCAGCTATGCTTAGAACATTTCCTGACGCGACCCGATCAATGCATGAGACGAATAAACTTCGATTATCTTAACAAGTGGTTCTCGGTCATTTTTACCTATGGATCCTTTTGATTCCAATTTTTGTTAGGTGAACCCTCATAGCCATTCGATGTTCAAAAAATTCTAAAACATTCTATAACTAAATATTATTAGGAATTCTTTTATCCTTTTTCTTGTTTCAGTCATTTGACTGTGACCATGCTGGGGCATTTCTTGAAAGGTTCTAGTCGAAGAAATCGTCCCCAGGAGTTACTCTTTCTAAGAATAAGTCTATCAGTCGTTTGCCGAACCACAAGGTTACGAGGATGTAAACACAACAACACCGGTTGTCAAGTGATGGTGGAGGAATAAACACAGACACAAAGAGACACACGCATAAATATACATATATATATATATATATATACGACTGGCTTCTTGCAGTTTCTGTCAATCAAATCCACTCAGAGGCTTCGGCCGGCCCGAGGTTATAGTAGAACACTTGCCCAAGGTGCCACGCAACGGGACTAAACCCAGAACCATATGACTGGGAAACAAGCTTCTTACCACATTGCCACGCCTATAAAAAATTATTAGAATATTTTGTGCATTGTAAAAGTTTAACCAATTTATTGCGCATAAATTTTAATAGCAAAATCTTACATTGGACTCCAAAGGGTCATATGGACCCCCGGTGAGAAGCACTGATTTAAACTAAACTAAAATATTTTGCACGAACATGAAACTTGAGTTGCTTCCAAATGTCTATTAACTTTAAAATTTCATTTATAATTCTCATATGAATTCATTGCCTCCATTTGATGAACCATGTCCATGGTATGTGTGCTTGCGTGTATGCATCTGTATGTGTGCATGTGTTTAGTGTGTGTGTGTTAATATTTCACTTGCTTTAACTATGGACAACAGCCATACTGGGAAGGAGTTGAAGGGTTCTAGTCGAACATATGATATTTAATGCTTATTTGTGATACATTTTATTGGTCACTTCGCGCAACCTTTAATATAAGAAATAGGAACACAAACTACTGTTTTTCAAGCGATGCTGACTAAAAAACAGATATCGAGACATTTTCTTGAACAAACGCATGCACATATATACCTGCATGCGCAAATGCACACACACACACACACACAAACACACAAAATCATGTATATACCGATATTATATATCCATACCTATATATAAATGCAAGTACATATATAGAAATTTAGGTGTGTATGTCTATATGTATACATGTATGTGTGTCTGTCTGTGTCTGTATAAATATATATACATACGTATATATATATACATATATATATATATACATATATGTATATATACATACATATATATATATGTATATATATATATACATACATACATATATATATATATATATATATATATATATATATACATACACACTCACATATATATACACATATAGGAGCATGTGGATATGTATGTAAGTATCAGTAGACTTGCAGAATTGGTGCATCGAACAACAGTATAGTGAGTTAGTTAATTACGTCTCTTCACGTTCAGAGCTTTTCGTTTCTTGGTTAAATCCCCAGCGGGCTACCCCAGTATGGAGGAAGTCCAATGACTACAAAATCAGTAATTAAATCAAATGACCCACGATATTCATGGCTCTTGCTTCTTGGGTATTTCTCCTCTCTAGCAATATTCACAAGCAGATTGTGTATGTGTTTGTGTGTGTGTGTGTATGTGTGCGTATGTGTATGTGTGTGTGTGTGTGTGTGTGTGTGTGTGTGTGTGTGTGTGTGTGTGTGTGTGTGTGTGTGTGTGTGCGCGCGTGTGTGTCTATGTGTTTGTTTGTGATGGGTAGTGGATTAATAAGATTAACTCAACGGAACCTATGTTACCACATCGTGCCTTAAAATTGTGACTTCGAGTCTCAGTTAAGTAGTTCGTGAAATATTGGTCTCAACCATTTCACGAAGCATTTAGGTCATTGTTTTTTGTTTGTTTATTTTTGTTGAAAATGCATACAACACAGGAAATTAATTTCAACATGGTGATAATTGCATTCTACTCAATGCTATTTTGGGGGAGGGATTATTTTCCTTTTTTCAATTCTACTTGAGCCACAGCTGAAATTCCCTGTCGGTGTGTTGCCTAATATCGAGGCAGTAAAAACATAAATTTTATGTTTGATTTTGATTACTGAGATTTTCTTTCAATTCTTAGGCTATTTTTTTAATTCTAAATTCAGTAGGAAGATATCGTTGTCGTTATTATCAATGTTGGTTCATTCCATATTAATCCTGGTTCAGTAAGTGCAGGCGCATGGCTTAGTGGTTAGCATGTTGGATTCATGATCATAAGATTATGGTTTCGGTTTCTGGACCGAGCAATGCGTTGTGTTCTTGAGCAAAATATTTCATTTCACGTTGCTGCAGTCCACTAGCTGTCAAAAACGAGTCATCCTTCGACGGAGCGGCGCCCCGTCCAGTGGGGAATATAAGGGTTATGAAAACCGGAAAAATCTGTCCTATGAGTTTATATGACTTGGGAATGAGCCTTATCACTTGCAAAGAGGTTAGAGTATTCGGCTCACAATCGTAAGGCCATCAGTTCGATACTCAACAGAACGTTGTGTCTTTGAGCAACACACTTTAGTTAAGTTTCCCCCAGTTCTGTCATCTGACAAAAATGAGTAGCGCTTGTAATTCAAAGAGCCAGCCTTGTCACGTTGAATCTCCATGAGAACTACGCTAAAATTACTCGTGCCTATGGAGTGCTCAGCTGCTTGTATGTTAATTTTACGAGCAGGCTGTACCATAGTCGTAACCGATGGAATGCTAGTTATGAAGTAGTACAAGCAAAGGACTTCCAGCTATGATCATTCCGTCTTTCTAGAGGTATGCATGACTACATTGTCCGATATATCCAGTTTGTATCTAGGATGGTATGGAGTCATTTGAGGAGCATTTCATTGCTATCTGTAGCTAGTTGAGCAACTACATCGAGGCTCCCTCTCGCTTTGTACATAAAACAAGATTCTAGTATATCTACGTCTATAGGACCGATGGTTCCCATAAAGGTTACGAGGGTCACTGTGAAGTAAGGCAGACGCGAGTAATAAAAGACGTGACTGTTTACAACTTTTCATATCATCTTATGGTTTTGGGGATTTGGAGAAATAATTCGGTGTTTAACAATCCCCCAGAGACGTAACATCTTGGAATCGGGGAACACTATTTTATGTTACCATTGATGGAGTAGCCATCTTCAGTGACAGCAGAATATGTCTTGTCTTTTCTAAAGTCCGTTTGATGTTATCTGAAGGGTTGCAAGTCGAGCGACCAAACAGATGTAACTTCATACCATTGTATTGACAATTTCTAAAATTTACAAAACTTTCAGACAAAATGATGTCAATATTCCTTTCAATCGCAACTCAATGTGAGGAAAAATAAAAATAAAAATAAATAAGTAAACATAGGAATAGGTGTGGCTATGTGATAAGACGTTTCTGCCCCACCACATGGTTCTGGGTTCGGTCCCACTGCTTGGCACCGAACAAAGGCTGATTAATGAATTTAGTAGACGGAAGCTGTATATATATATATATATAATATATATATATATATATATATGTGTGTGTGTGTGTGTGTGTGTGTGTGTAAATGTAATATGTGACGATTATTCGGTAGCCATGATGAAACTCCGAGTTTCGAAAGTCGGGATGGAAATCCACGCTGCCATCTTAGTGGTTAGCATTTTGGATCCCGACATCCGAAATTCGGAGTTTTATGATGGCTACCGAATAATTGTCACATATTACATTTACAGATAAATTCCTCTATTACAAATATGACGTCTCTTTCATTCTTTCGTTGTCTTATTATTTCTATCATATATATTATATAATATATATATATATATATATATATATATTATATATATATATATATATACTCTCTCTCTCTCTCTCTCTCACACACACACTCACAGATGGCTTCGGGTCATGTCTCACTGTGTTGAATCTTGGGCACTTGTCTTCTACTATAGCTTCGGGCTGTCTTAAGCCTTGTAAGTGGATCTACTGGACGGAAACTGAAAGAAGCCCATCGTGTATATATGTGCGTGTGCGTGTGTGCATGTGTGTGTGTGTATGTGTGTGTGTGTGTGTGTGTGTGTCTGTGTCTGTGTGCGTGTTTGTGTTTGTGTTTGGTCTCTACCACTGCTTGACAGCCAGTAGCGTTTAGCATTCTTAGATATAATATACAATGTACATGACGAGGACATTGCAAACAAGCTTGAGAATATAAATAGTGAAGATCTTCAAAATCCAGCCTATCACAATCTAACGTCACTGAAGTTCAACAGAATGTTTGAGAAAGATATGACAATACTTTGAGATCATATATAAATTAGCATGGATTCAATAGGTTCACTATTATTTTTTATAAGATTCAACCTTATTATTATTATTGTTTATAGGATCCGCGAAGAAGCTGAACTCTCCTTTCTTGATTCCTTGTGTAAATAAGTATCCCCGGTCAGTCTATTGATTGATAATTTCATCAACATAAATGCATAATTATTGCAGTTTCTTTTCCAAGTATTGTCACCATACTTCTTGCTGAGAACCATAAAGCATACTCTGCCTTTTAGATTTACGCACAAATGATTGTAAGGGATGAATAGACAGTGATACACAAGAGAACTTTGAAAGCTCTAGACAGAACATTGGTTGAATGGTTGTCATGAGACTTATGTCATATTTACCACTAATTCAAAAATGAACAAAATTGTCCAGCCTGATCAATTTTGAACTGAAGTTTAAATTGCCAAAATGCCTACAAACATGTGAGTCCGTCTTTTTCAAAAATGTTGTGGTAAGTTGGAAGAGAAAGATTCCCTTCCTCGGCCTACATCATTACTTTACACAGCAGAGGCTGTGCAAAATAGTTATACGATTATCGTTTACAACTGGCAATTGGTGCGGACATTTCTCATAAATAGGCAAACTTACATTCAATGGCGTTGTGACTCAGAAAGAGTTTCTTTAGAATCTTCAGGTTTACTGCTACACAAATTTCAATTTAAAATAAAAATCCTCCATAAAGTGGTTCCGTAATTTAGATCAGAGACTACGCAACCACGCAAGGCTAAGGGTTAATTAGCTTGTACTAATCTCAATGGGTTTGTCGAAGGAGGAGAAACAATTATGTTCAGAATTCTTCTCATACCAACAGATATTCCCTTTTGATTTGGAAAACTTCAGTTTCAAGTATATCTAAGTTGGCCATGTGAATCAACAAATCTCAATAAATCCCAAGAGTAAACATTAACATTTTCATGAGGAATCCTGGTTTGCCTATAATATATATATATATATTATATATATTATATATATATATATATATTATATATATATATATAATAAAATTAATAAATAAATAAACATATGCATCTATACATACATATATGTACGTACCTACCTCTACATGTTATATACATGCATATATGGGTACATGACACAAAAAAAACGTCGAACACAATGAGAAACGAAAACATAAACACAAAACCACGGAAATGGACATTTTTCTTAAGCAACGAAAAAATAGAGTAAAGGACATACAAAACAAGGAAAATTCCCCTTCTTCAGTCGCCTTGTGTTTATGTTTTCGTTTCTCATTGTGTTCGACGTTTTTTTTTGTGTCCTGTACCCATATAGGCATGTATATATACATGTAGAGGTAGGTACGTACATATATGTATGTATATATGCATATGTTTAATTTTTATTAATTATTATATGGCGGAACGCATGCATCCATTTCTAAGTAAGATTGTTCTTATTATATATGTATAAACATATCTATATATATATATATATATATATATATATATATATATTATATATATATACATATATATATATATAAATATATTATATTTATATATCTAGATATATATATATATATATATATATAAGGCAAAGGCGTGACTGTACAGTAAGAAGCTTGCTTCCCAATCACAGGTTTCCAGGTTTGTAGTCCCACTGTGTGGCACCTTGGGCAAGTGTCTTCTACTGTAGCCCCAGGTTAACCAAAGCCTTGTGACTGAATTTGGTAGACAGAAATTGAAAAAAGCCTATTGTATATATGTATATCTATCTATCTATCTATCTAACCCTAAGACTTATCCTATCGCTGTCTTTTGCCGAACTGCTAAGTTATGGGGATGTCAACAGACCAACATAGGTTGTCAAGTGATGGTGAGAGGCTAAACGCAGACACAAAGATGGACACACATAAATATGCATACATATTCTTTTATTCTCTTATTTGTTTCAGTAATTTGACTGCGGCAATGCTGGAGCACCGCCTTTAGTCGAAAAAACCGACCCCAGGACTTATTCTTTATAAGCCTAGTACTTATTCTATCGTTCTCTTTTTGCAGTTACGGGGATGTAAACACACCAACATCGATGTTGTGGTGGGGAGAAACACAGACACACATACAAATATATACATGTATATATACGAGTTACTTCTTTCAGTTTCCGTGAACCGAATCTACTCACAAGGCTTTGGTCGGCCCGAGGCTATAGTAGAAAACACTTGTCCAAGGTGCCACGCAGTGGGACTGAACCCGGAACCATGTGGTTAGTAAGCAAGCTACTTTTTTTTTATCAAATTTGCCATAAAGACAGTACAAAGATTGGGTAGCTTTACGGGCTGAACAAACACATTAATGAGAGACGAAACCCAACAACCGCCGATTGGATTTTTCCCGAAAACATATTTTCTTTTTTTAAAAGTCAATATGAGGTTTCAAACCTCTTACAAGAAGGAGGCACTAAGACCTCTTACTAAACATGTTTTTTTAAATACACAATTGAGGTTATAAACCACTACAAATAATACAATAAGATGAGGTTTCAAACCCTCTAACGAGGCTTTTTCACCTCCTACTCATCGATATATCCATCAATATATCCATCATTATCTTCAATGCCGCTTGAGTTCCTGTATCCCGCCATTTCCCATGCCTCACTCATGTAGGACATGTAAGTCGTGTAAGGGCCACCCGGCCATATGCGACGCTCCTCACCAAATCCTTTAAGCCTTTCCCACAAGGGAAACCTTATAACCTCTACAACTATCCGCAGAGGCCATTCGGGATCCCGTGTGAATGGTATATCTACTGTCTCTTTATGTTCTTCTACTATTTTTTCCACCTCCCCGCCCTTGTAGAAAAAGATAATTAATTCATCATCTTTAAGGGTGGGGGTCGTTTCTTCCACCGTGGGGGCACAACTTCGGGACATGCAGACGGCATATCACCTCCCACCTGCAATGACCCGTTCTTCTTTCTTTTCTTTCTTTTCTTCCTGACTTCGGGAGAGCGGAGCTCTTCCGCTTTGTCTGGAGTCTCTCCCCTACCTCCCGAAGCCTTAGGGTCCTTCGGCGGGCAACCATTATTGCCCACCTTCTTCCTTTTTAATCCTTTTTGGGTTAACCTTCTCAACCACATCCACCTCTCCCTTTGACCGGGTAGGGGAGGTGGCATCCAGTGACTGTTCCAGGCCCTTACCATTGTCCTGGGGGCAGTTCTTTTTAATGTGGCCTGGCTGCAGGCACGAGTAATACTTGGGGGACGTCCCTTAAGTATCACCGGATACTTGCAGCCAGCCACCAGATCTGTTGCGGCCGATGGGGTCCACAGGTTCAAAATCGCTTTTGAGCCTTCCCAATCGACTGCTGGCGATACTCTTACATTTAAGAGCCTGGGCCCGCTATCCCCCCAGTCCCCGTCGGATGGTATCTTCAATCCAACCCGCCTCGGTGCCTGGGGGTAACCCACATACCCAGGCTCTTATTAATTTCGTTGCCCTCTAAGGGCTGACTCGCAAATTGTCAAACAGCAACCATACGGTTGCATGTTTGACACCACGGGATATGTATTTCACAGAGGACAAATAGTCTTTCAGTTCATTTTCTATAACTGGTTTTGGGAAGACGGTGATGGAATCAAGCACTTTAGAATAAGTTCTAACCACCATCGTCCTCTCCTCCATATCTTTTAACCACTGCTTGGGTGGGACAATCTCCCTCTCCAAAGCAGCGGCACCATTCTTTATCGCCATGAGGAAGAAAGTTCAAATGTCCACAAAAATAGAAATACACTAGAAAAAATAAGTCTGAACGAAAAATAGACAGTAAAAAAATAAGACAAAAGAAAACAAAAAGGACAGTTCAAAAATTAGAAGGAAAAACACGGAAGAAATAAAAATATGGTTCCAAATGGCAACTACTCAATTCCGACCACAGGTACTCCTGGCCCTCTTCTTTGGCTGGTACTCCGAGCTGGAATCTTAAATCCACAGAAGACTAATCTTCGCCACAATGGGCCACAAAAAATGACTGGAACAAACTTCAATTTTTGTGCGGGGATACGCCCCAAACATTTTTTCAACAAGCAAAAGTCACAATAGCCGCCGAAAGCAGGCGAAATTGTCCAAGAGCTGGGCGAAATTTACTGAAAAAAATTCCAAAACAATAAATCATGCCCACCTCAAAAAGAAAAAAAAAAAATCACCAGTTAATTTTCAGTTTTAGGACGGAGCACACTAACTCATGTCCTTGTTCAAGTGTTGAAGCAAAACACCAATGCGCATGTGCGGAAGTAAGGAAGCTACTTACCACACAATCACTTCTGCGCCTAAAATATTTACGTGTGTGTGTGTGTATGTATATGTGTGTGTGTGTGTGTGTGTGTGTGTGTGTGTATAAATAAATATAAAATAATCAAGTACATGACATCACCAACGAGTGAAAAATACGTTGACACACGAGCGACAAGTACAGGACAAATTACCCCAAAATATACAATAAGAACAGGACATCACCAACTAGTGAAAATTACGTACACACATAAAGAGAAACAAGTACGGGACAAAATACCACAAGAAGTCTAACCTCTTCTCAGTTGTCGACTGTTAATTACTCCCTATTTCGAGCTTTCAACGACAATATAGAAAAACTTCATTAAACGGCAACACCCAGATATTTTTAAAATATAAAAATTCTGGAGAGTTAGAGCTTCGAACGAACAAACAACGGCAGGGTGGACGTACAGGGTAAACAATCGACGAAGAGAAACATTAAGGGCTGTTAGGCCAAAACGAATTGTAATGGGTAACGCCTGGGGGAAACTTTGAAAGGATATAGAATAGATGCTAGAGGCAAAAATATTAGAAGAGAAAAAAAGATAGAGAAAAAATGTCGAGAGGTGAGAAGAAATGTCGTCCAGTTAAGTAGGCATATATATATAATATATATATATATATATATATATATACCGGAGTAAACACATATATGTGAAACAAGGTGGAAAAAAGAGTACTCAAATACCAGTGGTAGAGTAATATGCTTTATTTAAAGCAGCAGAAAATTCAACAAAATCTGTTACTCTGAGTTTCTCGTTGCCGTTCATCAGACAGTTTTTGCTAGCAAAAACTGTCTGATGAACGGCAACGAGAACCTCAGAGTAACAGATTTTGTTGAATTTTCTGCTGCTTTAAATAAAGTATATATATAATATATATATATATATATATATATATATATATATATATATATATATATGGTGGTGGGGTGTATTATTATATATAATATATATATTATGCAGAGTGTGTAAGATGTTTGAGGACATCTTATTGGCTGCATATTTTCACATCAGATTTTTTATCACAGTCTCCAGACCCACACACGACCACTGTCAGGAAATACAGCAAATCTGGATTCATTAGAGCATATGATAGAGTCCCAAAACGCTAGTGGCCTCACCATCATTTCACTGATATTCTCCGCTTGATGTTGGCTGGTCGAAGGAGTGGCTTCCTTCCAGCTGCTCTGCCATAGTAACCAAGTTTGTGGAGATATCTGACAGCTGTTCTGGGACTGACATCAGCTTCTTCTGTAACAAGGAGTATCCTCCACACTTCTTCTTAGCAAAGAGAAGGATCCTGTCAGAGGGCCTTAGTTGATTTGGCGAGGTGATGTCGACTCCTTCCCCCTTCTGGTGAATTGCACAATCACTCTATTAACTGTAGAAAGCGGGATCCCAAGGCTTTCTGCGATTTTACGCTGACTATGTCCACCTTCAGAATGACCTGCAATAGGGCTTCTTTGAAATTCAAACAGTTCCAAGGCTTCTTTTGCACATGGTATGATTAAACAGCCACATATAGAACCTGAAACATAAAAATGTAAATTAATGAAAAGTATAAAACTTTACAATTTAGAATATACATAAAATGATGTTTTATTTACTTTTATTTACTTTATTTACTTTTATTTACTTTTATTTACTTTTATTCTATTTACTCGTCATGCTTCTGTGTGTGAGAAGGGCTTCTTTCAGTTTCCGTCTACCAGATCTACTCACAAGGCTTTGGTCGGTCCGATGATATTGTAGAAGTGACTTACCCGAGATACCACGCTGTCGGACTGACCCGGAATCATGTGACTGGAAAGCAAGCTTCTTACCACGCAACCACGATAGATAGATAGATAGATAGATAGATAGATAGATAGATAGATAGATAGATAGATAGATAGATATGTTTCTTTATTAGCCACACAGGGCTGCACACAGATAGAACAAATTACAAGGTAGAGCTTTTCTTTTGAAGGTATTAAAAAAAAAAAAAAAAAAAAAAAAAGGAAGGGGAGTTCGATCAAAAGGGATCGTAAAAGGAGAGAAAGAGGACAAAAATAAGGGGGTTAAAAAAAAAAAAAAAAAAAAAGGGGGGAGAGAAAAAAAATGATCAATAGGGATCGTTTTATCACAGAAATGTCAATATGAAGTGTAAAGGGGAGGACAGGTGAGGTTTACCGTGGAAAGAAAAGCCTGCAGAAAAGACCACGGTAACCTCGGTCAATGAAGTCACATTTATATTCTTTTTTTTTTTTTTTTTTTTTTTTTGCAAATAAGCAACTCTCTGTTTTCGATTTCTGGGTTCATAGGACTATGCTCAAGGTGGCTCGTCATTCATACGTGCCATTCTTGCTACATTCAACCATCTTTTTTTAAAACATTCGCTAGACAAAACTTGCCTCTCTACTCTCACTTTCCTTTTCAAGTGGTACTTGAAGAAGAAGTTGATGAGAGATTGACCAGAGGGAAGTGTTTGTCTCCAATCCTTTCAGACGCGTCCACCAGATACATTCTTTCGCCATAGCCACAAGGATGAGATAGATAGATAGATAGATAGATATGTTTCTTTATTAGCCACACAGGGCTGCACACAGACGGGACAAATTACAAGGTAGAGCTTTTCTTTTGGGGATAAAAAAGGAGGGTTGGTTTTCGATCAAAAGGGATCGTAAAAGGAATGAAAGAGGAAAGCAAAAGCAAAAAAAAAAAGGTGGAAGGGAAATAAAAATAAAAGGAAAAAGAAAAATCAATCAATAGGGATCGTTATCACAGAAATGTCAATATAAAGTGTAAAGGGGAAGACAGTGAGGTTTACCCATGGAAAGAAAAGCCTAAGGAAAAGACCACGGTAACCTCGGTCAATGAAGTCACATGTTATATATATTTTTTTACAAATAAGTTACTCTTTGTATTAAATTTTTACTGTTCATAGAAATAGATAGGTGCACACACACACACACACACACACACACACACACACACACACACACAAACACAAACACGCATATGTACAGAGGGAGACAGGGATGTGTGCGTGCGTTTGCGCATATGTAATGTACTTATCCTGTTGATATATTTCTATCCATATTGACTACAATATTGCATATCATACAGCATCATTTGGTAAATGTGAGATTAAATCATTAATTCCTTCTTACTTTGTTTACCATATTTCTGACAGAGTCGTAATTATTGTTTTTGTTTGTTTATATATATACATTTCTCAACACTTTCTATATCATTTTTTTTACTTGTCGTGGTTATTGTTGTTTAGCCCACTTCTATTATCGGTGTCTGCCTTTTCGTCTCTCCTCTTTTTTTTTTTCTCTCTCCTCTCTCTTTTCTCCTCTCTCTTCTCTCTCTCTCTCTCTCTCTCTCTCTCTCTCTCTCTCCTCTCTCTCTCGTTCTCTCTGTCTTATGTTTCTACAACTTCCTCTTTTTCCTGCACTTATTTATTCAGTTGCATATAGTCGCATCTCTATTTCTATTGTCTACATCACCTCTATCACATTTTTTCCTTCCCTCACTGTATGATGATGATGATGATGATGATAATGATCACCATCATCATCATCATCATCAT